>NW_009920869.1:18772-36329 GCF_000696875.1 Nestor notabilis
CATAGCTTCGCAAAACTAAAAAGCAAGAGTCTTGTATGAGCTACTTTCATCATGTGATGCTGCAATAAACAAAAAGGATGTATGATAAAGACATTGCGCAAACACCTGAGACAAAATAGTCAATCAAGTACACCTTTCACTTACCCTCGAAATGAGAAAAAATGTTAAGATGAAAGAGAAATGGAGAGTTTGATAGAAACTAAAACTATTCAGGATTAAAAATGCATAGTGTGTAACCTTTGTGCTGGTGTTTTTCCAGTTGTTCGGTGATGATTTAGGACTATTTTCATGGTATGGAATCTTGGCATGAACAGCTTCTAAATCAGAACTTTCCAGTTCATTCCTTACATGGACTGCTATACATTCATCTCTAATCCATACAGGAAGCACATTTCTAGTGCATTAGATTTTTATTTTCAATAAGCTAAAATTAGGTTCTATATAAATCTAAAACCAGAATAGATTTTGTTTGGCTCAATTCTGTGGTTTAAATGTAGTTGTTAATCTTTACTATCTTAGGATAACTAGCATTTTAAAACAGTGGAACTGATAACAGGAAGGGATGAATCTGGTAGCAGTAGCTGATGCCCAAACATCAGTGAGGGATTATTGACAATGTCTAAATCATCTTCTAAATAAGCCATGCTAAGCAGAAAACATCTTTGCTGGTAGTGTCTTGTAGTCAGAGTATACGGCTACATGCTTGCGTTGAAGAGTTAAGGGCCATGAGGATGACCAGAGGCTGGAGCACCTCTCCTATGGAGACAGGCTGAGAGATCTGGGCTTGTTCAGCCTGGAGAAGAGAAGGCTCCAGGGAGATCTTAAAGCAGCTTCCAGTACCTAAAGGGGTCTACAAGAAAGCTGGAGAGGGACTTCTTCAAGGGCATGTCATTTTAGGATAGGGGGGAATGGCTTTAAATTGACAGAAGGGAGATTTAGATGAGATAATAGGAAGAAGTACTGTGAGGGTGGTGAGGCGCTGGCACAGGTTGCCCCAAGTGTTCAAGGCCAGGTTGGATGGGGCTTGAAGCAACCTGGTCTAGTGGAAGGTGTCCCTGCCTGTGGCAGGGGGGTTGGAAGTGCATGATCTTTTGAGGTCCTTTCCAAGCCAAACCATTCTACAAAGGGCTGTGTTCATTTTAACTCTTTTGCTCTCTACATGCTAGAGAATGTGCAGTTGCCAACTGGCTTTGAAGGCTGTGCTGTAGACACAGGTCACGCACTGGGACCAACAAGTGAGCAGGAAGGAGCTCCTTCAGCCTGTGAGGTCCTTGCTGTGCAGTGAGAAGCAGAGAAGCACATGGGAGAAGGCCAGGCTGGCCTGCAGCTGCCCAAGCTACCAGCTGCTCAGCAGCGTGGTGTGAACCCCCTGCCTGGACAAGGGCAGGCTGTGCCTGACTGTGGCCGGGGCAGCTCCCAGTGTTGTTACATCCTACTGGATCTGTAGAGCTGGTTGGGAGAATGGAAGTGATTAAATAGCAAGCACTTGCTGCTGGGCAAGGTGTCAGATTTCTGTTTTGAAGTATTACCCATGTTACAACATAGCAGGAAGTAGGCTTGGGCATGTCCAGTTCAGCCTAAACCTCAGCCTAGAGCTGCTGTGAGTGAAGGGTTTAAAAGATGTCTCTGGAGGTATTAAAGCTGTTTCTTGCACTGAAATACCTGAGCTTCCCAATGTGCTTAACCACCACAGCACTGCTGCTGAAAGCTCAGAACACACACACATGTGAGAAGTGACACTTAAAAGTTCAGGTAGGTAGGTTTTTTCATGCAAGATTCTAGTGCCCGTTTGGGAAGTGCCATTGCTCTCTAACAATCTGTGTGTCAAAGACAATGGGAAAAACAGCCATTCCCACCTTAGTATTTTTTTATTCTTCATCAGCAGAGACAAATACTATATAGTAATTAAAATACTACATACCAAAGGTGTGTTTTCTCTAGAATCTTGAATCTTGTGCTCTCTGCACATGAAGGTGTTTCAGTATCTATTTCATTACATACCTGGCAATTTGGTTCATTTGGCTTAACTTGGTTTTTCATCAGCTATAAGAATATAGGAATCACCGTAATGGTGAATGTCTCCCACGCTGGCTGGGGATCCTCTCAGAGTTGGTCCTTCACTGCTATGCTCTCCTGTCCTCCTCTGACCAGAGCACCTTCTTCCTGACATGCAAATCCAGATGTTTCACAGCCACCGAGCCTCTGCAGACCGTGCCTTTTGGAGCTGTTTTGTTTGTTTCCATATTCTGTGGCAAGAATATCCATGATGGAATTGTGCTGTATAAAGAAGCACTTGTGTTTGCTTTAAATCTGATTTCACTGAGCACCAAAACTAGTTGTCATTTTACAAAAGCAACAATTACTCGTTCCCTGTTGATCTTTCACACTGTCACAGATACCATATTCCTCATCTTGAGTTTTTTTCAATCTGGAAAGTGAGTTACTGAAGCTCTTGTGAAGAAACAATTTTGTACCTCTGATCATTCTTTTTTCATTTAGTTTTTTCTCTTTTTCTCTCTCTCAGCTCTGTTGTACACTTTCTGAGGTGCACTGGAAGTGACATAATATTCAAGATGAGGACAGGCCATAGAATTGCTCTGTTCCCCATTTTTTTCCTAGGAACTGTTAATATTCTACTTGCCTTTTGGCTGTCATAGACCACTGACAGTATCAGTGCAACTACGCAACACTATGCAAAATGACTCCCAGATCTGTCTACTGAGAATGTCAGAGTAATTTAAAACCAACAGTGTGATGCAGTTGTATTTTTTCCCATGACAATGAAGCTTTGAGACTCTCAGTACCGAGATTTTTTTGTAGCTCTATCATTTTGTCATCAAGAAACTTAGTCATGTTTTCCTTTGTCAGATTACCCATCAATATGTCGATGAGATGACCTCTAGCATGTCCCCAGGAGCCCTCTCAAGCCTTCTAGAGTTTAATCCAGCCTCGAGAAGAGTCTCACTTGTTTCTTGAGAACCTCATTGCCTTGAGAGACTTAGCAAAAAAAAAAAAAAGGAAAAACCTCAGACTCATACCAAAGCACGTGCACAGTATGGATGGAGTAGATCCCTTTGTTCGCATGTCCACTGTCTCAATAAAACATTAATAGATTCATGAGGCATAACATCCTCCTGTGAAAGCTGTAATGATTCTTCATAATGTCATAGGTATGACACTATAGGACTTTACAAATCCACCTATTTTAGAGGTGATTCCTCAAATGAAGTGCACACTTGGGAAAACATTACATGTTATATAAGCTAAGTCTGTAAGTACAAGTGTCTCAGTATTTCCAAGATGTGGAACTACCGCAGTACTGATGTCAGAAGCTGGGTCCTTTTGGCTCTCTCAAATGGAGCTCTTGTGAGTGATGCCAAAAATGAGTTGGGTAAGTGGGACAAAATACCAGCAGCTCTTTCATGGGTAAAAATAGTCATGAGGAAGAAGCTGCTGCTCCCAAACCAGCACTGCTGTCAGAGGCGCTGCAGCCAACTGCCCCTTTGTGCTTCCCACTTGGCCTGCTGCAGCATGCTCCTGTGCAACTTCTGCCTCCCCTCCCATTAACTGTCATTGTACATCGTGCCCTACTCTGCCATTCTCCTCTCAAAATGTAATAAAAGAAGCCCCAAATTTTATTTTTTATGGGGATTTATAAAAACTTGGATAGTGAGCTTTCATCCCCTCTTCATTCCCAGTTTTAAGAGAGTTATAGACCAGCTGATTTGCCTGAAGTCCAGCTACTAGGTTAGGATTTAAACAGGAATGTGCTTTTGGTTTCAGCCTACAATTGTTTTCTCTTCTAGCACACGACTTTTTTGGTTGGTTTTGTTCTTTAATTTGGATAGAATACAGTATTTGTAAAATTATTTCAAACAGCTAATATAAAAGTCCCCAAAGAGAAGCAATCTACTGTAGTTGTTTGAGGTTCACGTCATTATAGCTCTGTTCTTTTACTCTGACCCTTTTTCTATTCATAATTTCATGAAGTGGATTGAGGCTTACATGCAGCTTCTCACTTTGCATGCATTACAGCTGAAGGATGTAACATGTTTCTTGATTTTAGCAAGTACATGGACTTCAGCTAAGCTGTGATATGTTTGAGCACGTAGTTAAACTCCCTCATCTCTGGGTGAAGAAAGTAAGCTCTACTTTCCAGACACAAATGATTAATAGGAAGGTATGTATGTTCACTGGATTTTTTTAGCCTTGTTGCAACATCTTCCTGCCAAAAGGGAAGGTATATCCTATTATTGGTAGAAGAAAACACTAAAAGAAGATTTAGCACTGTATAAACAATGCTTGATCCTTTGTAAGGTCAACTATTTCTGCTCCTGGAGATCTCCTCCCCTCTTACTCCAGACTGAAATAAAGATTACAAAGCAACTGATAACCTCAAATCCTTCCCTGTTTTTTTTAAATAGGCAACTCCTAGATTCAATGTATTCAACTTTTGCCTCAATTAAAACCAAATCCTTCAGCTGACTTGTATGGAATGCATGCTAGAAACAGTCAACATAGGTTAGCTCATTAAATTGTGCATAATTACCACAAAATGGCTGTACTAACTTACAGTTCTTCGAGCTCTTTGTTAATCCTCAGGAGCTTGTCTTCCCAAGTAGAAAAATCATGAGGTTCTGGCCATGCGAGCACATAAGGTTTTGTCCAGCTCTTCCTGTCTCCCTTTTGCATAAAGTAATAATGTAAAATAATCAGTATGCATTTAAACATTTGTATCTGCATCATGCAGCGCAACTACCAACACCCCAACGCCTGCTTTCTTACAGAACTTCTCCAGTGAGCTACAAGGCATTATTCCATATTTCTTTGTCAAATCTTAAGAAGCTTAAAAGTTTAAGTAGGTCCCGTAAACCATCCAGTGCTAAAAAATCCAGCATGTGTCTGATTCTAGCCCTAGAACATGCTTCCAGCCGCTGGGAAAATTCCAACACACTGTGAGTCCCAGCACAAGGAAAGTCAGTTGCCCCCAGTTTTATCAAATTAAGTGCCACGGTACAGAATGTGCTGTGTCTTCCCTCCCCTGTTCTAGCTGGTGCTTTTGGGAGAGTCGGTTAACTTAAATTGTACATTGTTTTAAACATTCTAAGCTGGATTTCAGAAATATTGCAATACCACTGCTACCTCATTATAAAGTCTTGTAGCCCAGCTGCACACTTGACTGGATTGTTGGTCAAACAAGGCAGCAAAAATTGTATTTTAACAAAATTAAACAACAACCTTTCCAAAACACACTCCGTTATTTCTCAAATCAAGGACTATTATGTGGAGCCTGATACCTGACTGGCTTTAAAAATTATTTGGGGATAAATCCTCTGAACTAAAGAAAAATGCTTCTAAAGACCTTCTAAACAACACTTTTCCCATAAGCTGTGCTCGTTTTTCCTTTGATATGCACAAATTTAGTGCTAATACAGCTTAGAGTCACAAACAGCCTTTTTTCCATAACAGTATCACAGTAACTCACAAACTTAGATCCACGCAATTAGTTCATCACAGTATTGCCTCTTGTAAAGTATGGAAGTGAGTTCAGAAAAAAAACCAGACTATTTTTTTATATAAGGGTACATTTATTACAGCAAAGTAATGGGGAGCCTGGACATTACATTTGAAGCAAAGTTGAGTAACTAAGTTGTAACCCCAGGAGGTAACACTGACCACAAGAACAACCTCTGTCACATGCATCGCTGTCCTTGGCATCCCGTGGATGTAATGGCTTGCCTCAGACAGCCCAGGCACGACTAACCTTGGTGCAGTTTGTTGCTGTTACCTTGTCAGCAGATGTGAGCTGAAGGGACAGTAGCTAAGACATGTCACCACACAGGTTTTGCTGCTATCACAGCACACCTGTGACAAGGGCATTATTCCACAAAAGGAGTTGCCTTCTCTGTGGTTGCATAACCCTCTCTCCCCATAGCCCTGCTGAAGGCTCCCCAGGCCTTACCTGCCTGTGCACCAAGCATCAGCTCTGATACAGCACAGCTGTGCACCCTTGGCCCAGGCTGCTGAGAAAGTGCTGTGGAAAAAGTGTGTAGAAAGTTAAAAGGTGTAAAATTAAAGCCCCTGGTGAGGGAGGCATTCTTAGTAGCTCAAGAATTCATCCATTTGGAAAGGTGTAAAATCTTCAAGGAAAAGAAACAGGGAGGCTAGTTAGTCTAACCCTTCTTCTGCCTGGTGGCTGCCTGGCTAGGAAAGACTCCCCAAGTGCCTCATCAGGGTGGTATTTAGCTTGCTAAATCTAGAATGCCTTTTGTGTGTAGAAACCAATTGTTAGTTCTTTATACTTCTCTTCGCAGAATCTCTTTGTGCCTATGTAAAGATGCCCGAAGAAGCTGGTTCAAAAGAGGGGTACTAACCATAGGCATAGTATAAAACCAAATAAACAAACAAAAAAGACAAACACAGAAGACAGCCTTCATCAACTGACAGCGAAGCCCAAACTTTTCAGCGGCCATGCATTTGATTTCCATGTGAACACCATCACTGTGTGTAGGGGAGGTGTCTGCTGTTGACTCCTAAGGTATTTCACGGATGTTTGCGTGTCAAGCTGTTCGTAGGGAGCATGTGCCATCTATTTTTTTCACCAACATCTACTGGCCTTGGATTGTGTGCAGACCATAAACTGTTCCAAAATATTGTATTTCTTGTGCATTATGAATGTGGCACATACTTCTGATACCCCTGGCAAAGTGGACTTGTGTGTAAAACTGGCCTATTAAAAGTTGGTTCAGGACAGTAACTGCAGCATGACAATATCCAAATGAACTTCTAGCTTAGTACTCTTCAAATACCCCAGAAACAATGAGTCAGCTCAGAGTCTGAATAGCTGCTTAACAGTGCAAAATCATGTAAACATCCTTGCACTCTTTCCTTTTGACATAAAAGGCAAACATTCCAGTGTGTGCCATTTTGCTTGCCACACAAAGTATTGCCAGCATCTAAGTGCAACAGACAAATTTAATTTTTCATCAATAAGAGCTAAATTACACTGAAGGGAGGAAAATAAACCAAAACTTGCTGAGAAGAGGAGAAACCCAAAAGTTCATTACAAGAAACTCTTATTTACTATGAACAGAACTATGTAACATCATGCAACTACTTCAAATAAAGCAATATACACCAAACCAAAGGCATTATTTCTTCTCTACTGAATAAAGCCATGAAAGAAGCAGCTGATCCATAGGATTTTTATCATCTTCAGCACATCTGTAAATGGAATGAAAGGACCCATTAGTTAGCTGAGTGGCACCTTGCTTTTGGTGTAAAATGTGCAGCTTCTTGGTGATTTCTCCGAGAACTCTGCAAAATCCCTGAGGATAAAACATATTCCCTTTGGGCTCAGCAACACTAGTATAGATTTACTTGTGTGGTCCTCCCAGGCAATGCCAGAGCTTGTGCTGTATGCTTGGCATGGACAGTAGTGAGAGGCACTCAGAAGGGTCTCTACATTTCTAGCGCATAGTATGCTCAATTCGGAATTTGTATTAAAACATAAAAGTTTATGAGGTTATTTTCACCATTTAACAATACAGAAAACAACACCATGCTTACAGTATTTCTTTTCCTAAGTTTCTAAAACCTGTCCATCAAAACTGATTTCTGGCAAATTCAAAATATCACACTGGCCCAAATACAATGGCTTTTTCCTTCCAGCAGTTAAAATTTGGAAGAAACACTCCTGTTTGTTTTCTGAATAAGCTTTCTAGCCCTTTTAAAAACCAAACCAAGTGGCTGGTAAAAGTGCAGCAATCTTTGAACATGTGAGCTGGAACAGCAAACAGGTTCCACAGCAGAAATTCCAGGACCCTTTGCAGGAGGAAAACGAAGAGGGGCCTCTGGCATCCTGCATTCTTCCCTTCATACAGCTGCAAGACTCCTTTGTATTTGAGACAATTTAGAATTAATTTAAAAGCTAATTGGTACTTACACACCAGAAAAAAATATTGTCAGCTCAGAGAGGAAAGCTGGAAAAGGGAAAAAGACAATGCGTTTGGATTTAAGGTTCAGCAAGCTTCAACTCTGATGAACAGTGGAGGTAAATCCCACCATCAACATTTAATTCCACTACACAGGTGATTAATCGCTAGTGAGTGGCCATCCTCAATTAAACATGATTTGGGGTCTTTGTTCAAAACAGGTGAGGACACTGGCCTACATAAGCAAACATTTATTTAAGAGAAAAATCTTCAAAACCACTTAATCAGCACAGTAATGCAAGAGCTTAATTAAGCTTACAACTGGTAATGGATTTAGTGTCATCCATTCACAGTTACCTAAGTCTGGCTCACTCCCTCCTTCATGCTGGTGCTTGCAAGTTATTGCTCAGAAAGGTTTGCTTTCTTTATAACCCTTTTCCTTATGGGTCTGATACCCAGGTAGAGCAGCGAGCTAATCTGGAGGGCCACAGTGCTTCATGAGTTCTACAGCTAGCATAGGAGAAGCACTGCCCCTTTTGGCAGCAGCCCTCTTAGTGGAGCCTAAGCCAAAGTCCTTTTTGTGCTAGCGAGTGAGCACTTGGAGCTCGTGACGTAAAATGCTCAAACAGTGGCAAAGTTGATTAAAACCAGGAATTTATTCTAACAGCTTCCTTCAGGACAATTCTTGCTGCCATAATGTATTGTTGTGTAGTAAAAATCCATCAAAATCTCTCTTCTGGGTACGGAAACAGGTTCTGCTAGGATATACCTCCTTATAGGTTGTCTGCAGCCATGCACTTTAGAGCAAGAAAGGGACCATTATTGATATCCTTATCTAAATTCCTACATAACACAGGCCAAAGAGACTCAATTCAACAATTTCTGCATCAGACTTCTGTTCCAAGCCACAGCTAGAGCCGTAACAAGCTCACATGGCAGGATTTCAAACAGGCCCTCTGCTCTCCAATCTCGCAGGCAGCCAAGCTATTTGCTAACAGTTTCACACATTCTCCTGCCTGTGAGAAATGTAGGCCAGCTTACCCCACGCAGAAAGTGTGAAAATGCTTTTAAAAAGCCCAGCTGCTGGCCTCTTTTTCATAGACAAAGAGGGAAAGTGCTTTTAAACACTCCCCTGCCTTCTACCCTGTAAACCCTTCTTTTTCACAAAGGGAACATTCCCCTTTTTGGGGCTAAAACATCACATGGGCCATCTCCCTTGCCCCACCATGTAGTTGCTCTAGCACCACTTTTATACTACCTTCACTAAGGCTCTAGCCAAGCCACAGTGCTGCCTGCAAAAAAACCCCCTAACCAACCACCAAATAAACAAACCCACCCCCCAACTATGTCTGCCTCTAGATCATCAATATTTCAATGTATCTTTAAATATCAACATTACCCTTAACTATTAGATTAAGTAAAAGGCTGGAAATTTAAAGGAGTTACACTTGTTTTTATACAAGTAGTCAACCCAAATTAATTCCAATTATAGAATCATAGAATCATAGAATGGTTTGGGTTGGTTCCAACCCCCCTGCCATGAGCAGGGACATCTCACGCTAAACCATGTCGCCCAAGGCTCTGTCCAGCCTGGCCTTGAACACTGCCAAGGGAGGAGCATTCACAACTTCCTTGGGCAACCCATTCCAGTGCCTCACCACCCTCACTGTGAAGAACTTCTTCCTTATATCTAATCTAAACTTCCCCTGTTTAAGTTTAAATCCATTACCCCTTGTCCTATCACTACAGTCCTTAATGAAGAGTCCCTCCTCAACATCCTTGTAGGCCCCCTTCAGATACTGGAAGGCTGCTATGAGGTCTCCACACAGTCTTCTCTTCTCGACGCTGAACAGCCCCAACTTTCTCAGCCGGTCTTCATATTAGATGAATAAGCAATACTCTGCTACAGCTAAAGTATGAATTCCTCCGAAGTGGGGGATTTCAAATTAGCATGAAATGTATGTAAGGCAAAAATGAAGAAACGAGTTTCATTAGAAACCACAGGTAGATAATATTTCCTTGAAAATGCTTAGATGCACGATTTCCACTATATTGTTCAAAGGTTTCAAACAACAATGCCATCCACACAGAAAATACAATGAGGATTTATTTTGAATTTCGAGATTGCCTATCTGAGACTAAGATGCTGAAGGAATTGAACTTTGTTTCTCATTAGATCCCAATTTTACTTCACATTCTTTGCAAGTATGCTGGCAATGCCTACGGTATTGAAACCAGATAAAACATTAAAGATTTTTGCTGACTTACATCTAATAAAACTACATAGCAAGCAGCAAATATTCTTGAAGAAGTAATCTCTTGCCTATATTCTCCAATTTTTGTAATTGCTTTATGGGATGTAAACTGCAAAAGATGACATCTAAATGTCTCAGCCAATAAAACCCCATTCATTATTAACTACCATTTCCAGCAATCGCCAAAATATAATAGGATTTTCTAAGCAGGAAAAGACAGCCTTTGCCATTGTACCTACCAATAATGCTCAAACAGAGTTAGGAACAAGGTGTGTAATACAAAAGAGTGATGAATAGCCATTTTGTGTAACACCAAGTGAAGAAAGTTAATAGCTTTGTTATGTGGGGAAAGAATGGAAGAAGAGAGATATTATGGAAAGCTTATTCACTGTTCCTAGGTCAGGCATTTCTGTAGGCATAAAAGCTCACATTCTTCTGGTGGAAAGATGTGGAAACACAGAGAAGAACGATTTCCGGGGGCATGCCTCATAGCCCCTGGATTCTTTTCTGCTTCTTGCTTCAGGCCCTGTGATTTTTAATTTCTTCTACCTGCCTTTGCTGTAAGGGGCTGGTGATGCAGGCTGAAGGACTGTCTTACTTGCTCCTGTGGGATACACCCATGTCAGCGGTCTTCAGGGTGGATGCCCTTCACTCTACCCAAAATGTTAACCTCAATGTTACTATTAGTCAAGACCCCCAGAAGGTAAACTCATGGTGCAATGTGTAGAACCAAGCTCATCCACTACATAAATGGAATACAATTCTCTTTTGTGTTAGCCTGCAGATCACAAGCCATCTCTATAAAAAGCTCTCTGTCTTCTCACTTTGGCAGCATTCCTTGTCCCTTTACACCAAAGCTGTATTCATATTGATACATGGTCACTGTGAAAACATTGCCAGCATTTTTCAATAAACCAGCAGTTAGAACTACAATACCTGATTCTGGTGCCCCTGCTCAGGTTGTAGAATGCTTTGCCCTACAAGCAGCCCCACTGAAGAGTCTACTCAAACACATGTGATCATGGTGACAGAATGTAGCCACCAGTCTTTAAATTAATGAATTCTATTTTCAGTTCATGTTCTTTCAAAAGCATGACTGTGGTAATGCATACGTAATGATCAAATCACTGGAACAATGATGGTGATGAGTGAGAGGAATATTGATCTTGAAAAACAGAAAGCATCAGGGAAACTTGCACTTCAGTAGAAATTGTAGAGCCTCAACTTCATAATTTAGGACCTTCACGAATTTTTTACGTTTACCCTTTGAGACTAGTCCCTGGGTGACAAGCATGCTCCCAAGAGACAAAGGAAGAGCTGTGAAAATAAGAAGGAGGAGAGTATCTGGCGCCAGGCAAAATTTGTTACTTGTTAGTTAAATACATTACACTTTTATATGTTGAATATTTTATAAGTTTATAATGTTAAACACATTATTCATCTTCTAAACATTAACTTTGTGTACTTTGTGTACTATCTTAATTACCTATTGTATCTGTTCATTCAGATTACTATCTCTTCAAGCAAGGATGTGTTGCCAGACACCAGGCATGCTGTAGCATCTGGAGCTAATGCCTTTTATATACATATATATATAAAAAAAATAATAGCTTCCATAACCTGAGTATCTCCTCTCAATACTGCAACACTACTAAGAACAGCAGCTCTGATTAAATGCTGAAACCCTTTTCAGTCTTCTTTCAGAAAACGTGTAATTTAGATACAAACTGACATGGTGGTCTTAAAAGGCACTAAAACACCAAATAACTAATTTTTTAGATGTCCTAACACCTAAAGAATTTAACGGAGCCAAGACGCAGAGCCATGCCTGCCTTTCATTCAAAGGCAAGAATAAGTATGTCATAAAGTAAAACCTGCCTAAGGTTGTTTTAGTAACAGACCTCAAGAAGAGAACCAACTCTGTGATTGTTAATGTAAGTTCATATTAAACGAGAGCTTAATTCAACCACCTTTACCTACAATGATTATGCAAATAATTCAGTTAATCCTACAATAACATCTTGCTCAACTTAAAATAAGGTGACAGAGTTAACCCACAGGAATATTTCAACAAAATGCCATGCCATTTATTGTAATCCATGCCATTACAATAAATGGCATGGCATTTTGCAGCCAGTTTTGCAGAAGTACATCAAAAAGTCATTCTCTGTGCGATAAGAACAAGTTTGGATCACTCACCTCTGCACCAGAAACTTTCCTTTTTACATCCTTCACGGGTCCATGCAATTTCTCCAGCACTGTGAATTTGTGAGAAGGGACAATAGAACACTGGCTGAAAGGATAAACCTGAGTTAACTTATTGAATTTAATCTCACAGGAAGAAAAAAAAAATCAATTGAAGAAGACAAATTATTTAAAAACCAAATAAAATACAATGCAAAAACCAACCAAACAAGTAAACCCCTTGTTCTGTTGTTAGCAGTGTGATTAAATACTTGATACCCCAACACAGAAACAGAAAGAACTACATCGGTTTTAAGTTAAAACCACTCATCCTGTTGGTCTGTACATTCCCTAAAATAGCTCAGCTGCTGCTTGCCCCAGAAATATATGGCTTTATTTCTGTTAGCCACTTCATTCTCATGAGATAGATACCTCATCTTTCTGGGAAAGAAATGACAGGAAATAAGGGCAGAGCAGTAGTTTCTAAAAATGAAGTCCTGCCCCATACAGAAGTCAGTTTTGGCTCAATAAGAGCAGATTTTGCCTGTATTCAGAAGAGGGTCAACATAAACTCTGCCCTATTCCCCTAACTAGCTTAACTTTCTCTCTGAGCAGCTTAAATATATAAACTCAACCATACTGCTTCACTCTCATAATAGTCAGCTTGCCAGCAGGCTTCTTTTAGCCTAAATGGCAGCTCTTTTTTTTTTCCATTTTGATAGTGAGAAAGAAGTGGCAGTGTGCTTTCTTGTGTTCCACTATCCAGGGTATTGAGATATTGATAGAAGTAGATTATTCTTGTTTCTTTAAGAAGTGTTAGCACTTGTAGTTTTATTACTGGACATCTGAAATGTACGGTGTACTGTCTTTGGCTGGGAGTTTCTTTTCTCCATAGCAGCAGGTATAGTGCTTGTTTTGGATTTGTGACCAAACCAGTGTTGATAACACAGGGATGTTTTTGTTATCGCTGAGCAGTACTAACACGGAGTCAAGGCCTTTTCTGTTTCTGCCTCACAGGCAAGTGGGCTGGGGATGCACAAGAATTTGGTAGGACACACAGCTGGGACAGCTGACCACGACTGACCCAAGGGATACCCCGTACCATATGATGCTGTGCTCAGCAACAAAAGCTGGGGGAAAGAAGGAATCATCAAGTTAAAATTAATTGAAACTTTAACAATTTCCTCTAAAAATACATCTACAAACATACTTATTTTTGAAAGCAAAACCAGACTTTGTAGAACAAACAGTGCCTTGGGAAAAAGAGCACAGGATTCTACCTCATTTCATGCCTGACTGAGCCATGATTTTGTAACCATAATTAATTAAATGCATTTCTTGGCCTCAGACACACATTTCAGCTTTTAGCTAATAAATATATCAGTCCTTCTTCAAGCACTGCTCTCACTAAAGTTAACGGCAGTGCTGCTCAGCTGAACAATACAGAACTGACTCCACTCCAGACCCTAGAGAACCACTCCAAACTGGTTTCACAGCAAGGTCACAGCAAACACAGTAAAATTCAAACAGGCTGAGTGAAAGAGAAGGAAATGAGTGTCAGAGCCCTAAGTGTACCAACAGGCTTTGCAACCTTTCTGCCCCCATACACACCCTGCCAGGGGTTTAGTTGCTTCAGCTCAAAGTCAGCTCTAATATGGCACAGTCGTGTAGTTCCCAGGTCACCTTTCCTTGCAGATCAGCCCACTTTTGTGCTCTCTGGCAGTGACTGGTTAGCAGCAAGGTCGTATCACGTTTAAGTTCCTTGATTTCTCCAGCAGAGGGGAGGGAATGCCCATCTTCTGTACAGTTGGAGGGCAGGTTCTTGTGGAATACTCTCCCCTTCCCCCTTCACACCTGCATGCACTACTTGATGGGTACAGGTTATACTGGACTAGTACTTACACATGAGAGTTCTGCCAGTTCATAACTAGTTTAACTAGCACAGCATAAATCACAGCCCACTATCTTAAGACTCAAAGGCTCCTAGCTCTCTGAGTGTAGTGAACCAGGAAAAGTAACACATAGCCCTCTCTTCATTTCTGTGCTTAAGGTACAGACATCTGTTTCTTCAGAAGAGTGACCAATGCAAAATCCCAGTTATTCACTAGTAATAGCATCAAAATACGAGGGAGGAAACCCAGCATACCCATCCAATTTGCTTTAGTGGAGATGTCTGACTTTCCTGTTGGGTTGTTTCAGAAGGAATTGTCTCTTTCCTTGTACCCTGCTGCTGATCTTGGTCAGCAGAAATTGTGCGTTTTACGCTTGGCTTCCTCTCTTTCTGCTAGGCACAAAGATAAAAAGCCAAAGCATCATATTGATACCGTAAGTTCAGTGTTCACCTAGAAATAATAATGACCAAGTTGAAAGGAGTGTATTTTTTTCACATCAGATAGCATTCAGTCACCTGAGCATGTACAGTTTACAGCACAGTGTATCACTAGATATACAGTTACCTATAGTCTCATTCAAACGGGAAGTCAGTAAGTACAGTAGATGCTGGATCATGACCTAGCACAGCACTCTCAATCATAAAGAAATGAGACCAAACATGAACAAGTTATCCAAAACTTGCCTAATTTTCATTGTATTGCAGGTCAAAAATTTAGCTTTAGTGTGCTGCCCAGAATCACTGTACTGCTGTTGTCCTCATAGCTGTCACCTGAAATTTGGATTCCACAGGACCCACAGTGCAAGCCTATCAGAAACCATACCTGCATTTCCAACAAACACAACCCAGTTACAAATATCCTTAAAAAACAAAACAAAACAAAAATCTGTAAGAATAAAAAGATTCCCAAGAGTTTTAGAGTCCATGCCTGAGAATTGCGCTGCCAGGGAAAAACAAGAAGGAATTCCATTTATTTCTGGAGTAATTCAAACTTCTAAAGTGTACTTTTTCCCTAGCACTTTGCTGCATGGGCTGGCATTTTATTTATCTACATACAGGGCACTGCTGCTTTTCAAAAAGTACCTTCTGAGAATGGTGGCACTAAACAAGGGTAAAACAACTGCAAAGGACAGAGTTAAACAGGAAACATATGCAACAATTTAATAATCTGAATAGATTTTGGCATTCATAATATTACGGTATGTATCACTTCCTGCACTTATTTTGGGGTCAGTTACACAGCTGTAATGTTCAAGCAATGTCTGCTTCACACACTCTGGATATTCAGACAACAATGTTTTTTTAAGTAAAGGAACAGAAGCAACGTGAGCACCTCTCCCCTTGGCATAAAGAGTCAGTTAAGCATTGTGTTCAAACCAACCTGCACTTTATTCTCAGCCACTCTCAACACTTACAATGAACACTTTATCTTCAAAAAAATAAAGTGAAAATCCACATAATGTTGGGAAAAGCCCACAGCTCTTCACTGCCTGCCTCACCCTCACGAAGTAAGAGCAATTTAATTTTCCATCAGTCTCTTGTCACTTAATGCAAAAAAGACGGGAGAAAATGCATAAAAATTTAAAGAGGTTTACATCAATGACACAAATTTTTCTTATTCTGATCTGCTCACAAAGCCCACCTGTGCAGGCAGTCACTTAAAAATCATCACTGGAAATTACTGACTGATCTGGTTTCTAACTGCTGCAAGGGACTTTAAATGCTTCATGAGGATAAAAAAGCTGAGTCACTGGAGAAAATAACTAGTAAAAAACTAAAATCACGAGTACACATGAGGTTACAACAAGCTGCAGCTTGCCATTAACTTCCTGTATTGTCTTCAGCATACATTTCTCTAGAATTGTAAGCTATTCAGCTATACTTCCACTTCAACATAGTGAAGAATCCCCAAAATAAGCAGCCTTCCGGTAACTCTCCCACTTGAAATGAAAGCTGAAAAGTATCCTGGCAAGAACAAAGCACAGGCAGAGCTGAGGTAGCCAAAATATTATTTAATTAATAATTAATATTAGTACTTAGCACATATTACCTTCTATCTGAGGAATGCAAAAGTGTTCCAGCATTCTGGGGCACTGTGTCTTGGAAAGACAACCGTCATCCCCCAGAATAACATTATTTGCATTGACCTATTGAAGAAATGTAACTTTCTCGCATAACTTTATTGTAACACTTACTGCTGTTTTCTTAACCCAACTATGTAATCATTAGTGTAAGGACAGCATATTCTTTTAGCTGCATTGGGAAGATCTCCTCAAAAATGTTATTCTTCTGATCAACTCAAATACATGCATTACACATGATTAAATCAATCTGGTTTGCAAGAATCAAATACTCAAAAAAACTTCCTATTCTATAAGAACTGTTCTGGATCATTTACAGAAAAAAAAAAAAGTTAATATAAGACTCCTGAAGCTCTCAAAACCCCCATGGTTTTGATTCTTCTAACTGGTTGATAAGCAATATGCAAGAAGATAGTAAGTTTTTTGGATGTGAGAGTTGCCAACTTTGTATACTTCTGTTTTCAATAAGAAGCCTCCTATTTGTATAGGAATGGTTATCATCCCATTTCTAAGATTACTTGCTGGAGAAGGTGGGAGCCAAAACTGCAAGTTAACTGGTGTATGCAATTGGCTGCGATCTACAGTGGAGACACTGTGCATTTGCCCAAGGCAGGTGCCACTGAAGTATGATCACTGAGATAACCCATGAGGACTTCAGAGAGGCCCTTCAAGCACTGAGCGTCCACTGTGAGGAAGAGGGGAAGACTCATTATGATGTTTCACACAGATCTTCTGAACTGGTTCTTTATTTTAAATCCAGGCTCTTATTTCGAAGGAGAGTCAACAGAACAGCTGCACTAAATCTTCGATCGAAAGCTCCCTACCAACAACTGGGTGGACACCACGAAGTGAAGCGGATGAATGCCTCGCTCCTGCCCAGGCGCAGCACCTGCTCAGGCGTCTGCCGACAGTCACTCACCCAGGAACAGGACGCCAACCAAGAACAGGGTATTACTTTTTACTTGCTGCTTGCTCTAAGGCTAAGGATGTGGCTGAGGACAACGCCGGGAAGGCTGCATTTCGTGGGAATAAAGAGTGGTTGCAATCAGCCCAGGGCAGGTGTCCGCTCCAGCCGGCAGTGACCTTCTCTTCTTACCCGGCCACCGGGCCTGTTACACCCAGCCCCGGCTTCCGTGCCCCGGCGTTGGGTGAAGGCCAGCGGGAAAGGGGCAGGGGCGAGGTGTCGGGCGCTGGCGGCAGATTCCCCTTCCG
>NW_009920870.1:0-309 GCF_000696875.1 Nestor notabilis
ACAGAACATAGGAAAACCAACAGGACAAACAACAGGAAAACAAGAAAACTGTTCTGTCTTTTGGATCTAACCACTTAGAGACTCTTTTATAATTAACCCGCCGCTTCATCCTGCTCCCCAAGGAGGAGATGACCCTTTTCCCACAGACGTGCCAGCAGGAGGAGGAGGACACCACCAGCCCCGTGCTGCTCGGCACCAGGCACCTGACACTCCACACTGGCACTGGAGCTGCTGCTCTGCCCCAGCGCTTGTCATGTTCCCAGCACCACGGCACCGCTGCCTCCACCGTAAGTGCGGCAGGACTGGCCT
>NW_009920870.1:431-941 GCF_000696875.1 Nestor notabilis
CGCCGCCACCTGCTGCTGCCTCCCGTGTATCTGGGAAGCGCTTTGCACAAGGCCCTGTTCTTGGATGATGGTGCAGCTTTAATGAGTTAACAAAGAATTAACGAGGACTTAACAAGGAATTATTAACAAGGAATGAGTGGGTGTCCGCCAGAGCCCGGCACTGAGCTTGGCACTGCCAAACCCAGCCCGGCTCAATGCGTGGTTCTTGTGCTGCATCCCCCTCACTGTGGGGGTTCTCTGAGGGGTGCGGAGGCCGCAGGACCCCATGCGCACAGGGAGGGTTGTGGACACCGGTGTGCTCCCATGTTGGGAATGGCACTTCCCCTCATGGCGGTTCCTCTGGTGCCAGTGCTGCGGTAACATGCTCTCTCTCTGGCAGACGTCTCTTCCCAGCCCCACCGAGGGCATCCCAGTGCCGCTGGGCGAGCTCCTCACCTGGGTCTCCAGCGTTGGCAACTCGTGGATGGGTTCGAGGGGACATTGGGACGCGGCGGCGGCTCGGCCGTGCTC
>NW_009920871.1:0-1064 GCF_000696875.1 Nestor notabilis
GCCCCTGCCCCTTCTTCTGCCCCTGCTCCTGCCCCTGCCCCTGCAGTAAAGAGCCGGGCTGAGCTGAGCCAAGCTTTAGTTACCAGAACCTATTTTTAGGGCATAAGTTGAACTTAAGCGGCTCTAATCTTTCCATGGGGAATTGGCACCGGGTTCCTCCTGTTGTGTTTTATTTATAGGTGTTTCTTCTCCTTTCCAGGAAAACAAGATCAGCCTTGTTATTGCCATTATTATTATTCTGTCTGTCATTATTATTATTCAGTCCATCCACCCATTTAGGTCCTGTCTGGAATTACTTTGGATTATCCTGCTAATGCATGTTGCCTTCACATAGAAAAGCATTTTTGTTGCTAAGAAACTGCTTTTTGCATCACAGACTCATTTTCCCTTCAGCAGCTGTTGAAGTCAACAGGAGCAGCTCCTGAGAGCTGGAATGTCCATGGCAGGATTCCCACACAAGCTCTGGCTGCATGTGAACCTGTCATCGACGTGCGTGGTGTGCTCAGGGACGCAGCAGTTCCATGCTGGGAAAGGAGCAAACGTATTTGGTGCATCTCTGGTGTATCCGTGTTGTGTGTGTGGTTTCCTTTGTGCTGGAATACATGGGAGTATTCCATGTGTGGATACACGCCCGTGGTCACAACGTAACAGTTGTGTTCTCTTAAGTAAGTTGGTGACACTGAGCTGTGAATCTGTGTGAGCGCGCTGGAGGGAAGGGTGGGATCCAGAGGGACCTGGACACGCTGGAGAGGTGGGACTGTGGGAATCTCATGGAGTTCAACAAGGACAAGGTCCTGCCCCTGGGTCAGAGCAATCCCAGCACAAACAGGCTGGGGGAGACGGGATGGAGCAGCCCTGAGGGGAAGGACTTGGGGTGCTGAGTAAGGAGAAGCTCCCCATGGCCCGGCCCAGAACCCCCCGTGTGCTGGGAGCACCCCCAGAGCGTGAGCAGCAGCGCAGGGAGGGGATCCTGCCCCTCTGCTGAGCTCTGGGGAGACCTTAGAGCAGCTCCAGTGCCTAAAGGGGCTCCAGGAAACCTGGAGAGGGGCTTTGGACAAGGGATG
>NW_009920871.1:1148-3381 GCF_000696875.1 Nestor notabilis
CCAAACGGGGGTGGGATTCTATGGTTCTAAGCCAACGGCTGCCAGCAACGAGCCTGGGCACACGTGGTCCCGTTTGACCTGGGGGTGTTGGTGCACACTGTGTGCACGAGGGGCTGTGTCTCCCTCCCTGCTCGTGAAGAGCCGTGTGTGAACCCCGCAGCGCTCGGGCTGTTTGTGCCGCAGGCCAAGGCAGAGGCACGGTGACATTTCCTCTCCCTGCTGGCTCTCTGCTGTTGCCATGGTGCCCAGATGCACTCGCACTTTTAGCTGAAGTATCTGTTAACTAAAGCTTCCTACTAATTTCCCCTCCGTAGAATGCAGATGGAATTCACCGGAACACCAGGTAGGCTTTTTAGGTCCCAATTTACTTCAGAGCCTGCCCTCGGTTCTCGGCTGCGCTGTCAGAAACATGCCGGGGTAGAAACGCAGCTGATGAGAATGGGTTTTTCCATGAATAAAGAAATTGCTTAGTAATGAGAGAGTAAAGAGCACAAGGAGGAGCATCGCAACAGCCTCTCCCTCCAGATCCTAGAACGTGAAATGGACTCGAGCCTCAGTAGCCCTAAATGGATTCTTTGGCGTGGGAAGTTACAGACAGCAGAAGGCTGTGGCCTTCAGAGCCGTGGCCACCCCTCGCCTATACCTGCATCAGCCTGAAAGGCAGGATTTGCACCACACGAGGGGCAGAACCCAGAGGGACTCTGCTTCATCCCTATCAAAGCCCTTTGTCACGGTTCTCCTGTGTCCTTTGGCTTCTCTTACTGAGGTCACGGCCAAAAGAGTGTCCTAAAGCAGGGCCCAAGGTGATGGAGACATCACCTGGAGCTGGAGGCTGTCTCCTGGGCCAGGTTTGCACCAGAGGTGCAGCTCCTGCTTCCACTACACAAACATCAGGGACAGCAGATGTGCTGGTGTGTATCCCCCCGTCTAAAAGTGTGGCTGGGTGAGGATGTGGGACCATCCACAGGGAGCTTCCATGTCCTGCAGAGCTCGAGCTGCTGCTGCCGCCAGGATAGAAGTGAAGGACTCGGAGCTCTCACGTCCCTCATCTACAGAATATCCTTCACAAGGCCCTGGAGACTCCCGGGAAGGGCTTGTAGGGTGATGGAGATAAAGCCTCAGTCAGTGTTCTGAGGGTATAGAGGGAACTGAAATACCCACCAGAGGAAAGAGAAGATAAAACCTGAGCCGTTGTGACAGGGCTGCCAGATTGTGTGACAGGAGGGTTAATTCTTCCTGAAGCTGCCATTTCGTATTCCCTTTCAGACAGGCTGAATTACACAGTGCTGCGGGAGCAGCAGCATTTTCTTCACAGAAATAATGACAGGGTACTTAAAAAGCGAGAGAATGGATGGCTAAAGTATTGGGCAGGGACTTAAGAAGTCCAGGCTGAGAGTTCACCTTTGCTAGAGACTCCTTTTGCAACCTTGGGGTGGGCATTTAATCTTTCTCACTCTTATTTCCCTGCCAATAACATGGGAACAATAACTGTGCTTTATCTGTCTGCTTATTTAGACTGTGAACTCGGAATTTACAGCTTGGATTTGCTGTGCTTGTAGGGCAGCCAGAGCCAAAAAGCTTCAATCCATGCCTGGGATGACCATAACATACAACGTTGATAATAATACAAGGGCTCAGTTACATGGTTTGGAATGTTTTTAGCATGAAAGGCTCAGGAGTTCCTCATCCGTTGTTCCACAGGTCTTCCCTCCAAATGTGGGGAACCTCGGATCTGTGCTAAGGGTTCCAGAAGCACATGGATAATTTAGGAACAAAGTCCATGCTCGCAGCCCCGCAAGCCAATGTCAAGAGCAGAGTGAGCAGCAGGTTGAAGGAGGTGGTCCTGCCCCTCTGCTCTGGTGGGACCCCACCTACAGCACTGGGTGCAGGGCTGGTGTCCCCAGCATAAGGACATGGAGCTGCTGGAGCAAGTCCAGAGGAGGCCACGAGGATGCTCAGGGGCTGGAGCAGCTCCCGTATGGAGACAGGCTGAGAACATTGGGGCTGTTCAGCTGGAGAAGAGAAGCTGCCGGAGGCCTCAGAGCAGCTTCCAGTGTCTGAAGGGGGCTACAAGGATGCTGCAGATGGACCTTCATCAGGGACTGTAGCGATAGGACAAGGGGTGATGGGTTCAAACTGGAACAGGGGCAGTTCAGGTTGGAGATAAGGCAGAAGCTCTTCCCTGTGAGGGTGCTGAGGCGCTGGCACAGGGTGCCCAGAGAAGCTGTGGCTG
>NW_009920871.1:3412-19118 GCF_000696875.1 Nestor notabilis
GCATGGTGCAAGGCCAGGTTGGACGCAGGGGCTTGGAGCAACCTGCTCTAGTGGAAGGCATCCTGATCTCCACTCATCAGAGGATGATGGTTTCTGGCTGCCAGGCCCAGTGAACACAAGAGCTCTCTCCTTAAGCAACTACATGAGAAATGTGCTGTACAAAGGGAACAGGTCTAAAAATAGTGAGAAATGGCACCATGACATTAGGAGGAACAATGAGCCAATCCCCGACTTGCTGCAGGGGCTTTTGTCCTGTAACTACCTTCATCATTAAGGCTTGTGATGACATTATTTTCTGTGCTTATATAGGGCATGAGGCCACAGCTACCTGGAAGGAAGGATTTTGATCAGACTGAGGAAGATGAACAAGCAGAGAGGCAGGTTGGGTTAACACTAAATCAACGTCGTTCCATTTACATTAGACACCAGCCTGTGATTCCAACATTAATGGTCGCTCTGCTGCCCTCTGAGTTCTTACAAATTTAATGTACCAGTGGGGGAGTGGAGGAGAGGGGGAGTGTGGGTCCTTCTTGCTTATGATATGAGGATCTTTCCTTTCAGCCAGCATCAAAGGGCAGCGATTTGCACAGTTGTTCAATTCTTTTGGCAGCAGGTTTCCTGGGAGAAGCATTGCTCTGCTCCTACCTCCCGGGTTAGCCAAGGTGATAATAGAGCTTTGGATCCCTCCCTCTCCCAGATGGAGAGGACAAAAGACTGGCTCTGAGGCTTACAAAAAGATAGAGGAGCATCAGATTTGGACCTAAACCTTAGGCTCAGTTTGCTTTTGTGTCAAGTCATCACCTCTATCCCTGGCCACAGTTTTCTTGAGTGAAGTGTGGCTGCCTCATAGGAGCCACGATGGAATAAGGGGCTCCAATACAAAGGGATGAGGGACATAGAAACTTCTAGATAGACAGAGAACCAAGTTAGCCATCATCCTAAAAGGCAAGAATCACTATTTCCTTCTACAGAGGCACCACATAAGGCAGAGACCAGCGTGACAAGTAGGAAATAGAACCTGGGAGTCCCAGTTGCTCTTCAGTATGAGCTGTTCAACAAAGAAGTATTAGGACCCACTATGAACTTAGATGTTATTAACTGGCTTCAAGGACTCTAAAGCATATTTGTAAACCACAAAGCACAGAGATCTGGAGGTCAGTGGACTCTCTTTGCCTTGTAGACATCTGCTGTAACATGCTCTGGTGCTCTGCTGCACCAGCTCCAGAGATAATTGTCCAGGTAGGGTTCTGCTTTCAAGCCAAGTGACCTAGTTGAAGGTAAAGCTGAAAGGACTTAGGCTCCATATGCCACAATAACAATGATGTGTGTGATGCTGAGCATCTCCTGTTTAGGTCATTAAAAACTAAGAAAGAAAGAAAATGCGACAGCACCAACAACCCAAATTGTTACAGACATTTCAGCACTTACTGTCACCGCTGTCTCGGTGCACTTCAGGAGTTTCATTTTCACCCCTAAATACCTCGTGGTGTGGAACGTTTTCACGTTTAAAAACCCTGTTGGAAGCAAAGGGCCTGACTTTCAACACAATCCCCTCCAGGCATCGAGGTACGAGCAGACCTCGGTGCTCTCAGTAGCTGGAGTGTGAGCCCTGCCCCTGCCACCACGTTTGCTGTGGTGTCTTTGGTGGAGACACGTCACGATAGTGGGTTTTGGGTGGGTGCTGTGCTTAGGGAGCTGCTGCAGCAGCCCCACAGCCTGGGTTCTTCACAGACACTTCTGCTGCTTTGCTCAGAGCCCGGATTTGGGATCCCTTCAAGGGAAAGGGCACTGAGGAGCAGAAGAAGCCAGGATACAACCTCCGGTGCACCGAAGTGCTCAAATACATACTCAGCCTCCAGGTCCGGAGCGGCTGCGGCGCAGACAGGGCTCTCTGTGGGCAGCAGGACCGCTGCCCCACGGCACAGCGAGGGTGCAGGTCTGTGCTGGATGGCAGGCTATGATTTGTTGTCACCTTTATAAATCAGAACAACAAAATCATTAGTCTTCCACACAGAGCCAGACCACCGAGAGCAGCGCTTCCTCCTCCAGGACACCCTCCTCTTATCCTTCCTCAGTTGCTCTCATGCTTTCAATGCTGTTTCTCATTTCAGGGCTGGATGCTGCCTGTTGCAGTGCAAAAAAAAGCAGTGTTCTTTGTGAGACAGTGTCAAACCTCACTATAACCATCTGTGCAATCTGGTGACTGTACCTGTGAGTTTCTGCTCCGTTGTCTCGCTCGGGAGACTATATATGCATATAAGAAGTCAGATAATGTTTTTTGCAGGGATATCAGGGCTCAGCAGGGTCTCCTTTTCCCTTACCCTATGATAAACTTCTCCAGGAGTGCTCTGTCAACCTGTCTATCAGCTGTATTTTGGTCTGACTAAAATAAGCAAATGTAATATAGGCTCAGGAATGCAGGAGAAAAGGAATCAGCAAAGAAGAAGATAATGACAGTGCCGAGTTTCCTGGAATCCCACTGAGAGACTGATTTAAGCAAGAAAAACAAAACCTCACTGCGGTTGCCTTTTCTCTGAATTTTTTGATGAGTAATCTTTATTTCATCCCAGGTTTAGCTTTGCCTCCACTACCCGGCTTTTCTCTCTTAATACCTCGCATACGGCATGAATAAGGTGGGAAAGGATCTTCCATTATTCCTTCCGACCTCCATTGTCCAAGCGAACCTTATGTACCTCAGCCACTGAAGTCAGACAAGGGGCAGCATCCTCCCCGTCTGCAAACCAAAAGGAGAGAAACAAAAGTCTCCTTCAGCAGCCGGGGCTCTGCGGTGAAAGGCTCCTTTCATGGAAGGAGAAAGAGCGTTCAGCCAAAGGAGCAGGTTTGCTGCTGCTGCCAGAGGTTGTGCCCCACGTCAGCTCCGAGGGAGCAGCACAGTCCCTCTGCCCTCCCTCCCTCTCCCTCTCTTTGCCTTTTTTAACATATGTGCTTTCTATGGGCGCTTTAATCAAACTCCAGATGGGTTGTTTCAGTCTGGGGATTTGTGCTGCTCGGGAGATAACAGCGCTTTGTGCTGGCCGAGGTAGTGAGTGTGTTTGTGATTGCTGGAGCCGATACCAGGAGATGTCCAGGTGGTCTTGTTTGACAGGGGTATTAGTGATACTGCCATTGTCCAGGAAATCAGATAAAGCTGGGCTCCAGGTGCTACCCTGCACCCTGTTTGTCTCACCCCATCGCCAACTGCTGCTTCCCACCTACAGCAGAACAGAGCCTGAGTGCTGCAGAGGGTGATGTTTGCTTGTGCAAGGTTGTCGTCACCCCCAAACTACCCTTTAAAGTGCAGAACTGAATCTGAACGTAGCAGTGAGTGTGCACTCCTTGCTCACACTTTACTCAGCTGCCTCTGCCTGCGCTGGGCTTGGGTTTCCCAAACTAAGGAATTTCCTCTAAACCATCACTATTTTCCTGTCTGCCCTAACACAGAGTGTTCTCGAATGAAAACGCTCTGGGGGGTGAGGCAGTGTTTAGAAATAAGCTGCCCAGATCCATGCAGTATTCTGCCGTTGGAAGAGAGAATGAATTGTGAAGATGAATAAACATGAGAAGGAGAGAAGAGGGTTTGGGAAGTGCTAACCTGGAGTTTCAGGTGGCAGTAACACACCCCAGTCCTTGTTCTGGCACTGCCCAGCACGGTGATACACCAGGCCCAGGAACTGCCACAGATTATGGCTGGAGAATCATGTCACAGTCAAGGCAGAAGAAGCAGCTGCTCAGGGTGAGCAAGGGACGAGGTCCTCTGCTGGTTCTACACCACTTGGAGCAATGTATTTAGTAGAAGACACACATCCCAGGCTCAGGGCGTGCGAGACTCTTGTCTAGACTGCACACAGAGGATCTGTCTCCATAGGGCTGTATTTCTCACTGTGATTTTTTCAGGATGGGATCTGCCACTTTGAGTTTGTCCCATCGTTTGCAGCCATCGGAAGCTTACGGCTGCTTGTAACCCCGTGGTGCTGAGAGGCTGCTCTAGTTCCTTTGTAATTGTTTGTATAGACAGGACCTAAACTTAGCTACAGAACACAGGGGGAAAAAGCCTGGCTAGGAAGAGTGGGGACTCAGTGGCTTGGCCTCCAGCTATGTTAGAAGAGGCTGAACATCCCGGAGTGATCCCCAGCTGCACTTCCAGGCTGTAAATTAAACAAATGCTATTTCCTCTATAGCAGACCACAGGGATAGGAGAAAGAACAGTGCAGCCTTATTGCTGTTATTTCCTTTGGTTTCAATCTCTGTCCTCTGCCCCCCACCTCCTTCTTCAAGCAGTGCTGCCCACTTTACCCGATTGGTTATTTATTGCAATGGTTTAAAGAGAGGCAGGGGGAAAAATGCTCAGTGCAAATTATATTTTGAGCTGTTGTGCTTTGCCTCTTTGGCGGATAATAAATCTCTCTGGCAATGCTCCTCTGTATGGGATTTGTCATTAAATGCAATTAAACAAACCCTGCAGGTGTCCATGATCAGGCCTGCAGCAGCCCATTCACAACTGCAATGTTATTATCATCCTGACAACAAAACACCAGATATTTCCTGAGCTCCTCTGATCGATGAGCTTGCCTGACTTGGAAGTGGAGGGAGGAGAGAAGGGGGGAGCAAAGTGGTTCAAATGCTCTTTAGACTTCTTGATGGCAAAGTCAAAAAGCTGCTTGGCAATCAGAGGGGAGGTGGGAAGAGAAAAAGGCAGAGGAACAGGAGGGCCAAGAGGGGGAAATGAGAGAGGAGTGTTTTGGGAGCAAAACGATACAAGTGCGGCGTTATGGTATCCATCTACCCAGTGATCTTGCTAATGCACAAGGCTAGAATTTAGGAGGTATTTTAGGTATGATTCTTCTGTAACATCAGCCTATTAACACTTACGCTCTCAGTGTTAGACATGTAAGCTCCCTTTGCAGTCAGTGCAAAAATCCATCTCACCCTAAGACAGGAGCTGACTGGTAGGTTGACTTGTTGTCCAGGGCTATCTGTCTGCCTCTGTTAACTGGAGCTAAATGGTTGGATCAGATACCAAACTAACTGCAAATCCCACCCGGACCAGCCAAAGGAATTGGCTTTTGCTGAATGCATGTTCCTTTCTATCTTCATTCACAAGGAGGTATTTCCTGGCACAGCCCTTGGGACATGTTAGAGGCATTGCTGGTAGTATTTGTAGGAAGCAGTTGCAACAACACTTACACCAGTGCTGTTGTGGGCTCTGACAACTGGGGAACAGGGTTCACATCACCCACCCCAGGCACCCTGCAGAGTCTGGAGGTCAGGGATCTACAGGGAGAACAACCTGCAAACACCAGTCAAATTATTCTGCCTGAATCATTTGCTCGGCTCAGCCTCGGGGTGCTCCCAGGAGGAACCTCTTTCCTCTTCTCTTCTCACCCCAGGAGTCCCAGTTTAGTCCAGTTGGTTGCTGGGGCACAATTGCAGTGACAAGGGATTGCTTGTATCACTGCAGTGCCTTTGCAAATGTGTAGTACCACAGAAGACAAAGCTGGGTTTAGGCTGGATAAAGGGAATTCAGTGAGGAGGCTTCAGTAGTGTGGGTGCACATGGAGAGTGTAAGCAATGGTAATTTACTCCTACAAAGAAAAAGCTATTGTCAGGGTCTTTGACTAAGTTTTTGTAGCCTCGTCTGAGATGCTCAGTAGAGAAAACAGCAGGAAACCCTGTTTGCTGGCATCAGAGATGAAGTTGGGATTTCTGCTCTCAGTCCATGGGTCTCAGGCTCACAGTTTCCCTGGCTCACACATCCACACCTCCATGCAGTGCTGGTGTCTGGCTCTTGGATTGCTAGGGCAGGCCAGGTTTCTACACCAAAGAACTCTCCTGCTCAAACACTGGAGGATTTCCCTCTACCACTTTGTGGGTCCTTCTTTCTGCATTGTGTTACCACTTCATCTGCTGGTTTGTGCCATTAGCAAAGCAACGTGCGATTCTCTAGCAGCACAAAGTCAGCACTGGTCTACTGTAGCCCCATCCCTGGCAGTGTTCAAGTCCAGGCTGGATGGGGCTTGGAGCAACCTTGTCTAGTGGAAGGTGTCCCTGCCCGTGGCAGGGGGTGAGCTTTAATGTCCTTTCCAAGCCAAACTATTCCATGAGTCTGTGATTATTTATGAATAAGGCCATTTTGCATGGCTTCACCTATAGGTCCTGGGGGGTGTGAGGAGATGCTGGCTCAGGACACCCGTGGGAGCCGTCGATACTAAACAAGCGGCTTTGCTGGTCCCACAGCATTGCACCTCTCCACTTCCTCCCATTGCCCTTGGTTTCTGCCTGAGCTCTGCTCTCAGACATGTCGATTTCCTCCTCCCAGGTGCTGGGGGATTTGCTCTGGGGTGACAAAGCCAACACAAAGGGATGTGCTCTCTTCTAGGGGAAAGAAGACAAGAACTGGCATGTCCCGGCTGCCCGGCTGAGGAGCCAGCGACTGTTAATGAGTGTCACTGGGCCGGATCTTCAGCTGGTGTAAATGATTCTGAGTCCACAAGGACTTGAGTGGAACTCTGCTGATTTACACCAGAAGAGCTGGCTGAGGGAACCCCCCTGGAGTTTCCATCAGTGGGTGTGAGAGTGGGGTAGGAGCCAGCTGCGTGTGTGGAGGGGTGCAGAAAGCAAGGAAAGGGAAGAGCAGGAAACACGCATCTTATTGGCTTGACTTCTCCAACAAACACTATTTTTGCTCTCTTCTCCCCACTTCCCTCCTTCCCCGCCTTCCTCTCCATGCTGCTCATCTCCCTTTGTGCACCTCTTCCCTGCACTCTCCTCTCTAAACAGGTGCAGTTGCCACTCAATAGACTTTAATTACCACTTCAAGGGCTCTCACCAGGCTCTGTTGGGAGGCTGGAGATGAATTTTCCTGAGGATTATGCGTATGTCTGAGTTCTTTTCAGTCCGATGGCAATATTGCTGTCAGGCTGCATCCTTCGAGAGATTGTTGCTTCATGTTCTCTCTGCTTGTGTTAACAAAAACTGCTTCTGAAGGATAAAAAACCCTCCAGCCATGAGGTAGATTAATTGTCAGGGCAGCAAATAGGTCTAAAGAAACATCTTATGGACAGTTTAAAAAACCCAGGAGTCTCAGTCTCTTCTCAAACATTATTTCTGCTTGCAAATAGGAAGTGGAGAGCTCAGCATCTCCAAAGCTTTCTATGGGAGACTGGGCTCTAAAATGCAAGTTGTTTTCAAGCACTTTACCTTCTTTGTGGCTCCGTGCTCTCTCCATCACAGCTCACTGGAGAAATGCTCAGTAAGTACATCCTGCTGGTCCCCCAGGGGATTCCTCCAGAGCAAACGTCTCGGTTGATTCCTGCCTTCAGCAGAGTTTGCCTGTGATGGAGAGTTATTCCCAATGATTAACTAGTAGCATAGCATTAGTTTTATTATTAAGACCCTCTTCAAGAGACAAGCCTGGAGAATGCAGAGCAGGAGCTGCTGGATCTGCTTGAAACTGCACAGCATGTGAGCATGCACTTGTGTAGAGATGGAGGTGCACACAGAGATGTACATGCACACTGATACCTGCAACACAGGAAAAGGCAGGAGCTGGAAATGGACCGGTGTCTTTTGGGGAAGATTTCCAAATATTCAAAAAGGAATTTTGCTTTTGCTGTCATAAAATGACAAGCAGGAAGGAGATTGTCTTACAGCAACTGAAGCAACGTTTTCTTCTGCTAAAATTAAGTTTGTTTTCCTAAACAAGCAATTCAGCAAACTGGGGGGAATAGTGTAACCAAATGTGTATTTTTGCATATGGACCAGTTTGCCTAGCTTCAAAACATCTGGGCACTGCAACATCTGGCTGCTGGCTGGCATCACTTCTGTACTGGTCCTGGTGCATGCACCAGTGCCTGTGCCAGAGGGCAATACAGAGCCCTGGTCTGCCCCTCCTGCCCATGCAGCACAGCCTGTGCTGAGCTCTCCTGCATTCATGCCACTGAGCCAGGTTGTGCCCCTGGGTTAGTATCCAGGCTCGTCGTATCCCATGGGCATTAGTAGCCATGGGATGGGACTCACACACTGGACTGAGGTTCTTATGTGCACCCAAATGGCATCCACATCCCACCCGATGCAGTCCACCTCTGTGTGCTCCTGCCTGCTCCCAGCTCTGGGCTTTAGTTGGTACCTGCAGCACGAAGAGGAGAAGAGGGAAGGACAGATGGATAATGCTGATGGGAATGTGCTATTGAAAACCAGAGTAATCAGAATTGCACTTCTGTCCTAAGCCTCTGCTTTAGTCTCCATGTGGGATGTTCTGTTCACCCTTCCTTAGGCTCAGAGTGCAGCTGTGACCTGATGAAGTACAAGGTGCATGACACCACGGGCTCGGTGTGGGATGACGCCGCTCACTGGCACAGGATCCATGATGGGAAGAGGAAGAGGCATGGTGATGTGCCCTACAAGAGACTTCCCCCTGGGCAAGCACCACATGCTCTGTGCTGCTCCCTCTCGACTTTCTCTTTACTCAGAGGGAGCTGTTTCCCTTTTCTTCCCGTACTGCTCCATCAGGAATCCTGCCATCCTTTTCTCTCCTGTTGCTGCCCTTCCCAGCTCCTGCAGACCTACCAGCCCTCCCGACGTTCCCACTCTCATTTCTCAGGTTCTGTCCCACTTCTCACTGCAGCTTTCTTTCACCTTGTAGGCTTAAAAAATCCTTCTGCCTTCATCAACTCCTCCACACACTCCCCCCTTCCTTCTTTTGTGCATTTTGCTTTCCAGGCCTATCTAGCCCATGTTCTCCTGCCATTTCTGTAGGACTGGGATGAACATTGATCACAGCCATCTCAAACCCATCGCTCTCTTTTCCCAAAGAGCCAATGAAAATGTCACCCATGAGATAATCATCATGTTGCTCACGTCCCTTAATTGCTCTCAAAAGTACACATCAAGGCTGCAGAGTCTCTTTGAAAGGCAGGTTCTGGCCTTTGGCACATTATTGACAGGCTTTTGATAGGCCCCTTTGTTGAGGAGCAATTTTGTCCCTTTTGCTGAACAGTTTTTGTTGGGTTTGTTGGGTTTTTTTTTAAAGGCAGCCCTTTTAGAGAGAGTAGATGTTAAAAATAGAGCTGAGCAGTGAATGAACAGGCACCAGACTTACCCCTGAGAAGCAGCAGCATATGTGTGAGGTGGGAGCTCCCAGCACGTTTCATGCAAGGCTCCGTACAAGAAATCAAAGCTATGCTGGCTGATGCTTTCATCCCAGTTGGGTTTTATTCCTTCCCCTCTTACACCTGGTAATTAGGCGCTTACTTGCAGTGCATTGCTAAGCCATTAGATGTCTTGTGTGTTCCAGTGCGTCCTCCCTGGTAAAGAAGGAAGAGAAAGGTGACACTCAAGCTGTGCAGCAGCCCATTCGTGTCTATTAGTGATAATTCTTCTGTTTGCTTAATACCTGCTGATCAAAATGGACCAAGATTCCCCCATCACAGCGGCCCTTCACCATCACAGGTCTTTGCTGGTGGGCCTGCTTGGAAGGGACTATTGAGAGCAGAACAAAGCACACTTGCTCTCCCACTATTGGCATGGGCAGAGATCCTCCACCAGCAGTGTGAAGTCTATGGCACCTACCTGAGCAATTCCCACATCAGCTGCTGATTCTTGTCATACACACGTGCTTTAAAGCCACCTCTTTAATACCACTTTATTTTAACATGCCCCCCATGTAAGCTGGGGCCCCACTGTGAATGCTGCACATATATCTCAAGTTAACCCTTTGCTAAAGCCTTCAGCGTGGCACATGGCAGCACAAGCAAGCTCCAGCCCTCGCCTGAGTAGACTCCCAACACAATCCTTAGCAAAATCTCCAGCTTCTATGCAACCGAACCCCAATCCTGACAGAAATGAAATACTTTCCTCTCTGAAACAATGTCCCTTGGAATGATTTGGCTGTTAATGAACCCTGACTGAGCTGCTGTATTTTGGAGCCACTGGTGTGCATTTTAACAAGGAGCTCTCTATGTGTGGATGTGCATCAACAGAGCCAGCCCCCATAATGGAAGTCTGTTCAGCATTGTAAGTCCCGCATTAGGCTGTGCCTGTAGGAACCCTGGGATGTTCCACTGAGACTGCTTGTAGGTAATCATCTCTCCCAGCCTCCTGGCTGTCCCTAACCAAGTGCTCTGCTTGCATCTATTCCAGGAAGCAGCTCCAGAGATTATGAAGTTTAGACCCTAATGCATTCACTAGCAACAAGGGGGGGAAAGTGCTGTTTGATTATAGATGAGAAGGAAAAATGCAAGGGTATGGAGGATGCATTGGTACTGAGAAAAGCCTCCAGCACGCTGTGATTTGGTTGTTGAACCCTGTCAGGGACTGGAAGCCCTTGAACTTCATTGTTTTCTCTGAGACAGTTCAGCCAAATCATAAGCAGTACTTGCAAAAACATCGTCCACCTTGAATTCATCTTAGAATCCAGCATGATTAAAATGAAGCATCCCAGCACTTCCCACCACAGACACCTATTTCACACGTTACATCCACCTCAATACAGATTGTGTGTGAGTATCAAACACGCATGTCACAGGGTGTACAATATCCCTGCATTGCTGAGGTGTGTTACACAGGATGGAGTCAGTTCTACCAAAACTCAGGAAAAGGAGTTCCTTCCAACCCATTCCCTCAGGGATAAGCCTGCAGAAAAATAGAATCCCTGTCTTCTAGAGAAAAAGAAATCAGCTGATTTATTGTGAACCCATTACTTGGCACTCATTGTTCTCCCTACCTGTGTGGCACTGGGTCAGGCTGCGTGAGATCTGCCTGCACCTCTGTTGCCAAACACACCTTCAGCAGCGTGTAGTGAGAACTGTGCCAAAATAAAACGTTGGCTGGATTAGGTGGATTAGAAAGATCATAAAAGATCAAGGAGCAGAAAATAAGATGATAAATAGGTCTGGCCACACAGATGGATAATCTTCCTCCTGGGCCAAGCATGACAAGATAATAACCTTTTTCTTTCCTCTAGTCCCACGTGCTCTTAGAACTCCAGGGCTTTATGAATACCACTTAATTTGGTCTTCTGGCACCCCTGGGAAATGGCTATCACAATGCCCATCTTCACAGAAAAGGGATCTGAGGTGCAATTACTTAGGAATAGGTTTAATCTTAAGATTAGGACTGCAAAAATCAACCCAAGTGTTCCCTTTCATCGGTCTGCTCTTAGCTACCCCTTTGCCTTGGGCACACTGAAGAGAAGCTGGAGAGACCAGAGAGCTGCAGCCACCATTCACAGCACAGCCAAGCCTTGTCCTCTCCTTCCCAGCGTGTCCCTGTTCCCATCCCCAGCAGCCAGGAGCTGCTGCAGCTCTCCTGCTCCTTCATCACATTGGGATCTGGAAAGCAGCCGCAGCACCTGGTGATGGGATCAGGGCACTTCCCTCCTGTCCCTGTGCTTTAGAGCAAAGCTAAACACCCTGGGTGAGAACTGATGAGCACGATGAACATGCAGGGTTCTGAGGTCCAGAGGAGGCTCATCTGAGCTGTCCGGTGCTCTCCTCACCCAGGAGAGATCCCCCTTGTGAAATGCAGTGCAAGGTCTGCAGCCTGCAAAGCTCTGGAGCCTTTGCCTTCCTCATGGTGACATCTGAACCGAGTGGAAGGGCCCGAGTGAAGTTCGTTGTTGTTTCGTGTCATTGATTCCTCCGCTTACATTCAACTGGCACCACGGAGCAACGGGATGTTTGATGAGACAGAATTCCAGACCACAACCTGCCGAGCTGTGTGAGCTGAACTGGAAAGATTTGCAGTTGTTCTTCCTTTCCTCCTTCTTCTAAAGAGAAACTCTCCTTTCTGCTTTGATGGCAGGGGGTGTTGTCAGCTCACAGTAGCAGGTACTGACTGGTCCTGCTGATATGGGGGGCTTCAATCCATGCTGAAATCTTGTAGGTGGGCTGTTCATCGTGGCTCTGGATCTTCAACACAAGTTAACAATTTTGGATACCTTCTATTTGTCTAAGCAGGTGCTCAGAGGTCCCTGAAAATCAGGATTAATGGGAATACATCGTGCTTGGCACCTGAAAACATGAAATGCTTTGGAAAATCATGGAGGGGGGATGAGTTCTGTTTCTGAACATGACTTGGGAAGACTGCACAGCCTTAAGTAATGTAGGATAAAAAGAAGACCTTTGCATAACATTATGGAGACATCCTTTAATCCTCAGTTCAGGCAAGTGTTTAGCTTCAGGCGTGTGTTTGATTCCTGTGGGAGGAAAGTGCTGAAGTTTCTGCAAGTGCGTTAGTGTTTTCCTCGAGTGGGGCCTGACGTGTGAGCTCCTGTGGGTTTGTTTGATGAACATTTCGGAGCCATTCCCCACATTAAAATAAAACAACAGGCAAAAGTCTCCCCTCTGTCATAGAACCACGGAATGGTTTGGGTTGGAAAGAGCCTTAGAGATCATCTACTTCCAACCCCTGTCCCGAAGTGTGATGCTGAGCAGGACACGCGAGGCTTTGCCGCCTTTCTGCACGCAGCGGCACGGTCTGTTTGTAAACAGGCTCAAACTGAGAGCTCCACACTCATTATCCACCGGGAAGGGGCCGTATCTCCCAATCAAACCTCGCAGGAGCCATCTGCTCTCTGTAAATAAGGGCTCCTGGAGTCAGGGTGTGAGCGTGCTCTGATTGGAACCTGTGAATAGCCCTATTCATGCGAGTAGTACAGCAGGAGCTGAGCTAGTAGCGTGCTCCAGGCTCTGCTGAGGCAAACAAAACCTGGTAGGAAGGGCTTTTTCCCTGTTGCAGGGTCAAACCTGTAACTACAGGACGGAGCTGCTTTTAAGGCATGGGTTGGGTGCTTTCTGCGCACACGGAGCCAGGACAGTGCACACTCAGTGCTCATCTGGCAACAGGCTTTTCAAAGCTGACGACTCCAGATATCCTAGGCAGCCTCAGGATACTCAAGCACAAATAGTTGAGTATTGTATTAACTGTTCCTTAGATACTTATTTTTTCTTTGTCTCTTTTGTCTCTAGGCTTAAATTTAGGAAATTTCATTAAATATCTATCCCAACATCTCTTTTCCTAAGGACATGATTTACAAAGATATTTCGGCATCTAAAGACAGATCATTTTACTAGGATTTACCAAGGACTTTGGACCCCTCACTCCTTATTTTCAGGTGAGATGCATGTGCCTTGTTTTACTGCTCCCACCAGGACCCTCACATCTGCTCTAAACTCACTCAGTTCTAAAGAGCCTTCAAACAATGACACACTTTGAGGCCACACAACTCTCAGCACAGTCTTGGAGGGAAGGCCCTGCCTCTACAGAATGTCTACACCAACTTGACCACCTGCTTTTCATCTCCTCTGTGCTTTGGGTCCTTATCAGGAGTTTAAGAGACAACTCCCATTGATTTTGAGTAGCAGAAAAGACAAATTCTTTGCTCAGAGTTGGCCCTGGTTCAGTTGTGTACCTAAACCCTGCGGGGTGTTTGCTGAATGGGGTGGCTGCTGGTGCTTACATGGAAGTGGGTGCTCGGATGCCCGGCTGAGGCAGCCCCTGGTTGCCTGCGGTCCAGCAGAGAGGATGGGGTTAGGCAGGACCGCGCTTGTGCCGCAGTGCAGTGGTGGGCCGTGGCGCGAACACCCCGACACGCACACGTTCCATGTGCACGAATGCAGGTGTTGGGAAGAGGCTGAATGTAAAATGCATGTGAGTGCAGGTGCCTGGAGCAGGCAGGGAGAGCCCAGGTCTGCTGCCAAGTTCGGGTGTCTGGGGCGGAACGAACCTCTGCCAAAGAGACAAGAACCTCAACATGTTTATCCAAGCTCAAAAGCAGAACTCGCCTCTGAAATGCACTTTCTTTTTTCCCTGCTGAGATTCCCAAGCACCTCCCAGTCTCCCAGCTATTCCCAGCCCAAAACCCTACCAGATGCCACGATTGCAGTGGAAAAGCAGCTCATTACTGGAGTGGCAGGCGCCGCACAGACAAATATTTGTGCAAGGCATAGAGAGCCCAGCGGCTGGAACACATTGTCTCTGATGGGAGGAGGAAAGGGAAGGAGGATCTTGCCTTTAGCAGAATTAAATAGCAAAAAATCTATACAGTGCTTATTTCTAGCAAAACTCAGACTGTTTCCTTCTAGCAGGCACTGCGGTTACCTCCTGCCACATTGATTTCCAGTTTATGCACTTTGCTAAATACTTTAAGGGTTAGGAATTGAGTTCAGTTCAAATCTTACCCTGAATCCCCTGTTCTTCAGAGCCCTCTCTGTTAGGATTTCTCAGAAGAAAGACAGGGTCATGTCCTTCTGTGAGATGGGTTTGGGTTGAGATCTCCAGAGAACTGCCAGTAAAAACCAAGGTGACAAAACATGCCCCTTACAAACTGAAATGTGACTTTGATTAAGCAATACATGCTGCACAATGCAAAATGCAGTTCTTGGAGGATCTGATATCCTCCGCCAGCCTATTTTTTATATTAAATCTGAAAGCTGATCCATTTCCCAGAATGCGGACACAAACCCGCAAAAGCAGGAATAGGGGTTTGGTGCAATATCAGTTTCTGGCTTCTCCTCAAGTTCTCTTGTGTGTCTGTTTGGGGACAGGAGCTAAAGACCAACATTTCTTGCCCTTACGTTACAGCTGAGCTTCAAAGGAAAAAGCCCTTCTATTGACGTGAGAGAGGAGGCATTGCACAAAGTAAGCCTCCGTGTTCTGTTGCCCTGAAGAACAGTCACAGAGTCACTGTGCAGCCACCCAACTGATGGAAGATGTTAAAGGATTCACAGACAGATAACACAAAGGTATCTCTTAGCTCTCCAATTCCACAGGCACGCACTTCCACTGTTAGCTTGTTCAACGTATAGAATGTATATCTCCGAAAGCTGTGGTATATTCAAGGCCTTCAATGAAATATCTGCTTTCTTTTCAAGTGTTTTTCTTCCCCCCCAACCCCCATATATTGAAGTTGGAAACAGCAAATAGGAATTTCCTTAAAATGGAGACCAGTTGGTTTCCTTTTCCTCTCGGAGATCCATGTTACTGAAGAGAAATACAGGTGAGAAGGCAGGAGACGGGGCCAGTCTGAGCCCGGGATTACTTCTCCTTGCTGAGCCTCTGCTTAGCACAGTGTTGGAACATATGTTTAACAGAGCTGAGGGAGAATCTCCAGTGAACAGGGAACAGTCTCACCTTCCAAAAATGGAGATAAAGCCAATGCAGCAAATCACTTCAGCTGACAATAGTGCTGGGAAATGCTTTATTTCCAAAGGGCTTAAAGACTTTTAACATTAACTTAAGACTTTTCACATTTTATCTTTCCTAAACTACATTGTATTGTTCAAATATCTGCGTTGAGGCAGAGTTCAATACTTTGTTCTTCTAATTTTGTCAAAATTAGAAAAGAAAAACTTGGTTTCATTTGATTCCACTCGATTTTTTTTTTTTTTGAGGGAAGAAGGATGCAAAACTCAGGCAGCATTCTGAAGTGTTTCAAATAGGCATTTGACCATTAGCAAAATGATATAGCCATTGAGCACTTAATTGAGGGACCCCAAATGTCCCACTAAAGCAAGACCAGATCTGGGTTCTCAGATAGAAGAAACTACTGAGGCAAAACAGATTTCGAAGAACTGTTTCTTGAAGAATTTACCCCCAGTAGCATCTTGGTGACAGATTCCCTTCCTCCTATAAACTAGAGAATTTTAAGAGCAACTTTAGAGATGAACTACCAGTCGGGCACATTTTCAAAGCAATGATTTTGAGTTTT
>NW_009920872.1:0-2136 GCF_000696875.1 Nestor notabilis
GGGTCCTGCCCCGCGGGTCCTGCCCCGCTGCCAGCCCTGCCGCTCGCTCCAGCACCAGCGCTGAGGTGACAGCAGGGAGCAGCTTTCACCCACAGGATCACAGAACGGTTTGTGCTGGAAGGGACCTTAGAGATCATCCAGTTCCACCCCCCTGCCATGGGCAGGGACACCTTCAGCTAGACCAGGTTGCTCCATGCTCCATCCAGCCTGGCCTTGAACACTGCCAGGGATGGGCATGCATCTGAAAAAGCAAAAGGACAAAAATGTGCTATCAGAACTGGGGGGAAACCTTTTTTCTTTTGGTCAGTGTCACAAATACTCAAGTGAATTTACTGAGATCACAACGGCCCCTTGCAAATGTGAAGGCGAGCACTGCCTGCCGTGGGCTTGTTACAACCAAAACGCGCCAGCAGGCGGGCTGTGGCTGACTGGATTTACCCCATCTGGGCACTACAAGATAGAGGCATAAGCAGTTCAGGAGAGGATCTGGGGGGAGTTAAGTCCTGCTGGAGCTGCTCTCCCTGGAGGCCACCCCTACATGGACTCTACATGTGTGCTTCTCCAGGGTCAGCTTTCCCAAATCTTTATTCCAGATTCAGTTTCATAGGATGAAGAACTTGTTGCAGCAGATGAGCTGACGGAGCATTAACATCTGCTGGTCATCCCAGGGACAGGTGAGGTGAGGAAAGCAAGAGAGAGGAAAAGAGCTGTAGGTGCACAAGGCAGGAAAAAAGGAAAAGAGAAAAAAAGCATAAGCAGACTAGATGCAAACAAAAAGAACCCAAAAACCCAAACAACCCTCCCAGGATTAAGCCAGTCAATCTGCCATTCCTTTCTCACAGATGACCTTTGCCAGCCTGATGCCAGTTGCTTATGCAGGAGTTAGCCAAGTGTCCTGGATTATCACATCCCCTGTCACACACCAGCCTCTGTGAAAATTGAACAGTACAATGGGGTGTTGAAGAGCAATCAGTGCTGGGCCCTTCGAACACTGGGATACACATTTACCAAAAGCCACCTGGTTGGTCAACGCTCAAGGACCTGCCAATAGGGCTGGCCCAGCCCCATCAGAACTTTCATGTAGAAGGGGATAAAGTTCCTGTGGTGCATGTAAAGAGTCTGTTGGGGAAAACAGTCTGTGTTATTCCAGCCTTGGGCAAAGGCAAACCCACCCATGGGATTGCTTTCACTCAAGGGTGTACTTGGTGGGTAATGCAGGAGGATGGGGAAGTCCAGTGTGTACCTCAAGGGGATTTAATTTGGGATGAGAATAGACAATGAATTAAACTGTAGGATGTTAACATCACTTCTATGGTGGCTATATGCCATATCAGTAAAAATCACCCAGATTAATGAAGAGTGAAACTTTGATGAAACCAGACAAGGGCAGCGGTGATAGAACCAGAATTGGCTTCAGCATGCCACTGCCCAGCACCACACACCCTTTCTTCCTGCCCTGAAGGACTGGTATGACAGATGGAGCCCAAAGTCATGGGCTAAAGCAACTCAACACATTTTTATAGGGATAGTCCATACACTAAGGGAATTATATCTGTTTGTGTATATATATGTAAACATATGTATATATGTGTGTGTGTGTGTGTACATATGTATAAGGACCAGAAGGGTGACGATGGTTACCTGGGATGTATTGGAAACTGTGGGGCATAGGCATGATATAAATGGTATGGAATAAGGGGTGGATACTGTCCTCGTTTAGGCTGGGATAGAGTTAATTTTCTCCTGGTAGCTGGTGCAGTGCTGTGCTTCGGATTTAGTCTGAGCACAACACTTATAACACACTGATGTTGCTACGTAATGCTTACCCTGATCAAGGACTTTTCAGTCTCTCACTCTGCCAGTGAGGAGGGGCATGGGAAGCCAGGAGGGAGCAGAGACAGGACACCTGACCCAAACTGGCCAAAGGGGTATTCCATAGCATAGCATAGCATGCGTATAAACTGGGGGGAGTTGGATATGAGGGGCCAAGCACTGCTTGGGGGCAAGCTGTGCATTTGGTCAGTGAGTCGTGAGCAATTCCACTGTGCATCAATTGTTTTTATTGGGTTTTCTTCCTGTCTATTTTACATTACTGTTATTAATAATATTAATATTATACTTTATTTCAATTATTAA
>NW_009920873.1:0-536 GCF_000696875.1 Nestor notabilis
TGCTTGCCCGCTGCGGGACGCTCAGCCTTTTGCCCTCTGGGCTGCTCCGACTAGGGCTGGAGAGGTGTGCGGGAAGCCCGGGACCGTTACTCTTCTTTTTCCACCGCACCGCAAGTCTCCCTTTCCGAAGTATCTCTAGCTGGCTGGTAACCAGCGGCCTTTATTAATGCTATTCCTCTCAAAAAAGCCCTCTCCTCGCCGCTCGCGGGCAGCATGATTGATGATTTGCGTGACCCTGTCCGAAACTCGTATTTCCCTCGAAGTCTGCCGTGAAGTTTCGCCTCCTTCCAGCGCCACGCAGCCCGGCACGGCCGGCATGTGCTTCTCTCCCTCCTTATTATGTGACAGTACAGGCGCTCAGAGTCGCCCCGAGTAGCTCTCCGAGCAGCAAATCGTGGATAATCGCTTCTCGGTTTTTAGGGTGCGTAACAGGAGTTTTGGCGTGGCGTAGTCTTCCTGCGAACGTCCCTCCCTAGATGCCTGTTTTAGAGCACTGCGAACACTAGTGTAAACGCGCGGGTCGCCGCGGGGGGCGG
>NW_009920873.1:638-981 GCF_000696875.1 Nestor notabilis
CCCTTCCCGTTCCCTTTGCGTTTTTAACTCGGAAAGTCTGGCTCTTCGAAGCCAGGCCCTTTCCACTAAATGTTATTTGGAGCATATGTTGCGCACATTCATTCTTTTTTAGTCTATTCTTCTGAGGCTAACTGCTAACACGTTATAGTCACCTTGAAATTTCCTCTGCTATTTTCCAATTAAAAGCTTAATAGCCCTGGAAACGGAGTTCATGTGGCGCAGTTTACCATAGTCTCTTCCTCTGAAAAGCTTTCTGGCGGGATCCTATTATGTGCTTGAACAAATCTTTTCTGCGCGCAGAAATGGGAACCGGGTTTGTCAGGTGTTGGGTTTCAATAGACTT
>NW_009920874.1:0-17080 GCF_000696875.1 Nestor notabilis
GCCCCGACTCCCGGCGGAGAACGGGCACCGGGCGGGAAACCCGCTGGGAGGGGGCGTGGTCTCCTGCTCATCCCGCTGTTCGTGGTGTCAGAGCGGGAACATGCCCGCTGCGGTAACGCTTCTGACGGCAACGGTTAAGTTCCAAAACAACCGGGCACGCCGGGCTGCTCAGACGCTGAACGCAGCGTTGCGAGGCAGCTTTCTGCTCCGCACGCAGGTACTCCACGAAAACCACCCCAAAAACTGCACACAGGCTTATGAGAAGTGATACCGTATTAGTGGCATTTCCTGACAAACGCTATTTTCCATAGATTTCTAAAAAAGAATCTCCATGCAGGTTCCACCAGTTCCTTTCCAAACTGCAGACAAGCCCACCAGTCTTTCCTGACTTAAGGAGAAAGACAATGAAACCTGAGGTAAAGCATCCTCACTGCAGGAAGAAGAAATCTTACTTGATTTTGTGTAAACAAAACCATTAAAAAAAATAAAGATACAAAAATCCCAACAAACCCACACCCACACACACATCCCCAAACCCCCCCAAGCACACCTTCAAATAGCAAAGGCACAATTTAATGGTAACAGACTTGAATTTAATCATACACTGACTTGAAGTCTTCCAAACAGGTAAGACTTCAGACTCAGTGTAAATCAGCACAGCAGGTCCAGGCTATTTCAGACTATTAGTTAATACCATGAAGAGAGTGTACCTTTCTACATTACAGAACATTCCCTTCAAAAGCGTGGCACTTCCAGCTCAGAAGTCGTATTTTTCACAGTAATTCACAGTTGAAGTAAAACTTCACATCTAACAGCTGTTCAGAAGACCAGGCAGAGAGTATCTGAGCCCTACTTGATGAGGATCTTAAGAGCAGCTAGGTAACCAACCAGAACTCTTCAAGCTCATGCAAAGAACCCATCTCTACATCAATTTTGTCCTTTACATGAAATCTCCTCATCCTTTGAAGCACCACTTTCTTCTTTCTGTGGTCAAAGTAAAGTGTTTCAGATTTCTCCTTTCATCTTTTTTCCTGATAACATTATTTAAGTAATCTGGAAGTGGTGTACAGATGTGGTTTATGTGGCAGAGGAGTATATCTGTAAAAACCTAACAAAAAGAGATTATTATCCCATTGTAAAGATGGGGACAGAAAGAAAAAAACTAATCTGTGTCTGGTAATGGCAGAGACAAGAAAAGATCACAGATTTCAGGTTACAGAAAGCTATTCTAGCTAGAGAGGATGAAACATTGTCACCTCCCCTTTCTTACAGGCAGTTTTCCAGTTCTCAAATGGAAAAGGCAATTAAAAATGTCCTAACTCAGATTCTGGGCTTTTCTTAGTGGCGGTAATGGTGACAGCAGAGATCAAAAGACTTCTAGTATGTTACAGCTTGTGCTGATGTCAATAGGTGCAGTTGAACTGTGGGGATTAAAACACATCACAAATCATCAGATTGGCTACACAGGGAAACAAAAATGAAGCCAAGGATCATAAAGCATGCAGCATCTACTAACACTCGAGTTATGTTCGGATTATTCACTCTACACATATACAAATATTTTAATGACAAGAAGGGAACTTCAATGAATAAAACAGGAAAAATCAGTGTGCTAACTGACCTTTCTACACATCTGCCGTGGGCAATAATAAATGATAGCTAGTGATGTTTCGTTGGACACTTTGGCTTGTCACCTCGTAAAGCTGAAACAGAAACAGCTGCAAAGCATGGGGAGGTGGGTAAAGAAGAGAAGCAACTGTAACTTCAACTGGTTTTTATAGGAATCAGCTTTGCCACTTCCACCCTTTTGGCACTAATGCATCTAAGCCACTAGATGGCAAACCTCCCGTACGAAGACAGGCTATGAAAGTTGGGGCTGTTCAGCCTGGAGAAAAGAAACTGCGTGGAGACCTCAGTGCAGCCTTCCAATATCTGAAGGGGGCTTACAAGGGTGCTGGGAAGGACTCTTCATCAGTGACTGTAGCGACAGGACAAAGGCGAATGGGTTTAAGCTTAATCAGGGTAAATTCACCTTAGATACAAGGAAGAAGTTCTTTAGTGTGAGGGTGGTGAGGCACTGTACAGGTTGCCCAAAGAAGTGGTAAATGCTCCATCCCTGGCAGCGTCCCTACCCATGGCAGGGGGGTTGGAACTAGATGAGCTTAAGGTCCTTTCCGACCCAAACCATTCTATGAATCTATGATAATCCTAAATAAGATGTTATCTTGTGTATAGTTTCCTTTACCTTGTAAAATATTAACTGCCTTCCTTTATTGTTAGTGTCAGATATATGCAACTTGAACAATTACTGTGACAAAAGTACTGTTTCTGGAGGGTAGCACATCTCAAATTCTAACCTACAAACCTGAATTATAAAGGTGATAACGAGTAGGTACTGAGGCAAAACACATACATCTTTCCTCCTTCCTATGCATTCTGTAAGACGAACTTCACTGTTTATATTTGCTGCTGCAGGTTTAGTCTTGACTAATGCATTACTTGTGAAAATACAGAAGTGTTTTGGGAGCATAATAGCCATAATAAAGATACAGAAACAGATTTCGCAGCTATGAGCACTCGCACTTGAAAAATCTCTGCTAGCTAGTGCTTGGTATATCTGCACTACAAAATCATGCCATGAGCTCCAGGCTGCTTCCCTTGAGGAAAAATGTACTCGAAAGATATGGAGATGCAGAAAACCTGCAAAAGAAACTTGTACTTGCTATGCAAACACATATGTTCACAAACACTATTTGCTTATTTAGAAATAAGGCTCTGTTCATTAAAGCAGTTCAGAGCTGCCGAGTACTCATGAAAAATGATCCTCCTGTATTTTAAGAATTCAATAAGCAGCATTATTAAACTTGCTTTGACCTCAGCATGACATGTTTCTGCATGAAACAGCCTTAAGACTTTTAAAATCAACAGTGACAATAACTTAATGAAGATGGAAAAATACACACAGTGGAAGGACTCAACTGGCAAGTGCTTCTGAAATATAGACTAGAGGAGTCTGGATTCTGATGCACTGAATACAAGACATTCCTGTCAAATATTCCAGTTTCCTTTTCTTCTTTGAGTCACTTGGAGACTTACTTTTGAAGTAGATGGAGACATGCAGGAGTTATACTAAACAACCAGGAGGATCTCTGACACAAAATGGAGTGGTTTTGCTACTTTAAGTAATTCAGCACCAATGAGGAGAAGAATCACCTAATGGAATGCTTTATAATGGTGGGAATACAGAATTTGTGAGTCATCATATATTGCCTTCAAATTACATCTGTGCAATATTATATAATATTGTGCATGATCATGTCTAGAACAGAATTAATTATGAATCAGTATCTCTTCATGTCATTCATTTCCATCTCCCTTGAGAGCTGACTTCCATTCTTCACTGAAATAATCCCTCTGAGCAAGACAATCATTAGTCTGCCAAATTGATAGAATAAAATATTCCCCCTTTATGGGACCTCCTTTAGCACTCATGACAGTTACAGCTAAGTGAAATACATTTTTTGGATTCCTCTTATTCCTTAGGGGCAAGCAAGGAATCTCTTTAATAAAACAGCCCCAACATATGTTTACCTATTCAGTTTCAGAATCTCCCACATTATCCTTCAACAGTTGAACGTCACTTTCAGTACAAAACCCTGAAATCCAATTAGAGAAAAAGCTTACTAGCAATACAGGAAGCAGCACTTACCACTGTCCAGCAGACTTCTCTCAACTACAAATAAGGGACAAGGAGATCTCCAAAAAGGCCTATTTATCTTTTAGTGGGAGGTCATCTAAAAGCAACTTTTCAATATAGGGAGATAATATTGAGAGTCAAAATTATCTCTGCCTCTAATCCAGATGTCCATATAGTCAAGTTACTGACCCTCCATTTGATTTGAGAACATTACTTCATTACAAGTCTTTCTGTTCAGACAAAAGTACAATTATTGTCTCCTCAAGGAGGTCCAAGGTTATCAGACAACTCACTTTGACAAGTCCTACTGTTCTCAGCTCATTAGGAACAAGACTCTACTCTCCAGGTTTAGCTTCACTGCCAGCTTAGCTGGATGGAACAAACAGACATAGGATGGCTTAGGCCTAAGGACACCAGCTGTCCCGAAGCACCACAGTTCTGGTGATGGACAAATAGAAAAAGACAAGCGAGATTAGTCATCACAAGATACCTCTCTGCAAGTCTTCGAACAGAAGATCTTGTGTCATGCTAACAATGTTAGGGGATTTCTTCAACCTTGTCGCTTAAGGAGATTGTAAAGTAAAACTCCCCTCTTGCTTCTCTACTAAATAAGTTGTTCTGTTTTATTTCTTCTTAAAGATGTACCTTTTTCCAGCTTTGCCAGTCAGTCTGTGCTTGTGTGCTGAGCAGCCAAGTAGAAAAAAAATACTTCCCTTTGTTCAGCCAAGTTGTAACTGTATTACAGTTGAACCATGACATGTCAACACATGTCTGTAACTTGAAAATAAAGAGAAATTTACATCCACTCTCACTACTAAAATTTGTTTGAGCAGGTCATTGTTTGGTTTTGGGTTTCTTTTAAGCAACAGGTATATTGAGCTAAATTCACAATAGGAATAAACCACCTAAATATAACAGCAGCAATCAGCTGTTGCCTCAAGCATTTTTGCTTCCTGTCTCCCTGAACTGATTCACGCTTTAGCAGTAGAGGGTAAGAATTTGCCTATTGCAACAGAAGATGCAGTCATCCATTACTGCATTCCTTACCACATCTCCATCCTGGTGAAAAGAGTGGTTGCAGTACTTTCAAGACACTTGGGGATAAATTATTAGGCAGCTTACTCAAATACAGGAGGCACGGCTTTAACGTCATAAGGGAGGAAGACACTCTAAACGCATTTAGTGGGCCCCTGAGGGCCGCATGAGCAGCTTGATGCTGGTATCTTTATATTCGCTATACTTCCTATGTTCCTAAGAATTTATGTTATGAAAAGAGCTATATATCCTACCAGCTATTCCATTTTACCAAAAAGTCAGCATCTCTACCAAGAGTCGTGGTTTGGCTTCCTGCCCAGTTGAAAGAGGTTGAAAACACAGTCAACTCTATAGCCCATAAGAGAGCAAAAGTAACCCAATCAAAAAACAAAAAGTAAGCCTTCGCAGGTTTATATAAGTTCAAAATTCTTGAAGAAATCTTTTGTCCTTACCATTACTGTTACCTTTACTTGCTGTTCTGCAGCTTACAGGTCATGGTTCACAGCTCAGCTCATTTCAGCAGATTTCAAAAGCACCGTGCACTCCACTGTGCATTTTTACATCTCCAATCTCCATGTCCATCCTACCTAAACATAAATTGAAAATTCTTTTCTTAGAAACCAGTAATATCAGAGGCTTATTGAAAGAGATGTCACAGGAGTCATTTAAGGTTTTCATGTATGGTAGAATACTCCCACACTCACATCCTGAAGAATGTGGGGAGGTTCAAACAAAAGGATCTAACCACATGTCAGACTAAACCAGCAATGCATATCATCTACCCACACCATGCTTCTGAAGCTTCATGTCTGTTATGAAACAAGTCTCTTTCCAGCTGCATGCAACACTATTTCATGTTATCAGTCCTGCTGAGAGTTCAGTAGAAAAAGCAAGAAATTACTAGTGGCAAAGCATTGGTGGCAAACAAACTATTGAAATCCCTTTCACCACAGACACAGAGAGCGCCTTGCAGCATTCCTGTAGAAACATTTTGGAATACATGTTCTTTCTGACTATTCCACTGACACTCTGTGTCCTCCGACTTTGACTTTTATCACTTCATCCTCTCCCAGATACTAAATTGTACTGGGTTTCATTCTGTAATATTGTTGACAATGATTTTGAGGCTTACTGCAGCCTGGGAAAGTGCTAGTCAGGAAACTGTGTAAGAAATTAGCCTTATTCTGTTACTGTCATTCTGGCAGTTTTCCAGAACTTTATGTCACTAATTGCATGTGATTACTGACCAAAAAAAAAAAAAAAGAAAGCTCTTCTAACCATGATACTAAACCATGTCATTAATTCCATTCTACAGATTACAGAATATGTAATTTGCAACAAATCAGGCCCAAAATCTTAGGTGCCTTGGTAATCCTTTGCTTGGTAATCATTTGCTTCCTTAACATGACATTACACTTTCTTTCCTGTACCAAAAGAAGTGGAGTAGTTTGGGGATGTTACAGGCCACTAAAACTGAAATCTCCACTGGTGGAATTCCTTCTGAATAGTTATAAATCATTGTGAATTTGGCAATGGCAAACTCTGTGGTGAAAGCTGTTCAAAACCTCTGATTTTGTTCTAAGCATATTACTAAAATCCCAGGTTGTTTCCTGCTTTTTGTGTAGGTAACAAATACATGAAGATTCATGGCAGGGAGGAATCACAGTCACATCACTTGCTTTTTCACAATCCAGACTTGCCTTTCAGTCACTTTCCATCTCTGAGATAAAATCTTGCTACATCATTAATTTAAAGGCAATTCCTTTTGATCACCTTAATAAAGTAGAAGCATATAAGGAAGTTGCAGCTGGGTAATGCAGTAGACGAGAGAAACACTCAAAATTCAGCTAAGAAAACAGTAAGCTTGCTGTTTGCTAATACCATCATCTCTGCTTTTGTCCTACAAATGCTAACAAGGGAATAACAACAGCTGTGCAAAAACCAAGCTCTCTGTTAATAGTGGGACATGGGCTGCTCATGCATGTCTACTCTTCCACTGGTAAAGTGCTCTTTGCTATATGCTTCTTGTTACAAAACTGAAAAGGAAGTGCTTCCCAACACACAGTAAAACAAAAGGAGAATAAAGTAACTTCAAAAGTGACTGTGGAAAGGACAACAGAAGACTGCTCAATACTTCAAGACCTTTCTTTCTCCTTTTGCAATACAATGAAAACAAATGAGACTTACAGCATCAATCATTTTTAAAAGACTGATGATTCTATATTTAGAAAAGAAGTCAGACACTGGATTTCACAACCATATGTGGAAAACGTTAAAGGGAAAACTGGATGGGATTGCCAAGGCACTATGGGGCCAAGAATTGCTATTTTTTTTTAAACCCACCCTGAAACATCAGTGTAGGGTGGGAAAGTTTCACACAACTCTCCTTTGCAACTATCACTAGCAATATGCAAAAACTGGCAGCACTGGACTGCTACAGAGGCTGAATTATGCTGACAGCACCAGAACTAGTTGGACAATTTTGGGGCAGTTTCCAGTGTAACTGCCCAGTCTCTGCTGGTTTGTGAACAAATAGGAAGTTTCAGTAAAAATTCCAGTGCAATTTTTGAGATGAATAGGCAGTAGATGGAAGATCAAGACTTCCCATTCTTCCCTTGGAAGTGCATGAGAGGATTTTTACAGTCAATGAGCAGTGTGTCAGCCAGAACTTTGCTTCAAACAGTGAAAAATTTGTGACTGTATCGTTACTTTAGATAAAAATGAATGGCCTGAACATGCATTGTTACCACTTTCTTCTGAATATGTGCACCAAGAATAGCAAAAAAGGTCTTGCTCATAGCCCTCAAAATATTACTTCATCATTAGTTCCTTCCTTTTGGAGGGAGATTACACCTAGTGTAAATTTGTACAACTTAAAAAGCCAAGCATTCTTTTTTTGAGCCCATTCAGTTCTGCCAAAAGGCATATGGTCATGTTGGCACTTACTCTGTGCAATCCTTTGCACATTCAGAGGATCATGTCAATATTGATTGTCAGAGTGCTTGTATGAGACAAGCAAATAGAAATATGATAGCCAGATGCTACAAACAGCACTGTATTCAATCAGATCATCTGATTATCATTGCTTTTCCATCATATTTTTAGCCTGGATAGTGTAACCTCAGTTGCATATTCTGAAGAGGCACACAATACAGTACACATCTACCCCATTAGTACAAGCTGCAAAGTAAATGAATCATGGGAGGTGGTCGGAATGGAGCTGACCATTCCTCTGTAAGATTACAAAACATTTTGGGATTTTTATTTGAAAACTAGGCCATGCAATTCCTAAACTTTCTTTTCATCCCAGTGTTTCTCAGATACTTTGTCCTTCTCAAGACTATATTTGCCTTCAGGGAAAACAGCATTTCCACTGTTCAAGCATTGCCACTTGGCAGGGCAGAGGAGCAAATAAAGCACAGTTAACTAAGTGAAACTGCAAGTTGCATTTAGACACTGAAATAATGCAAAGAGCCTAAGAGTGAATGTCCTCCTCCTAAAAAAAAGGGCAGAGACTTTAAGAGCCGCAGCTTGTCAGCATCTTTCTTTTCGTCACTGAAGGAACATGCTGGTTCCTTAAAAGGATGCCTGTGTGATCCTTCCATTCTCTAAGGCAAAATATGAAAGGGGTCAAATGACTCATTATGGATCAAGACCTCACAGGACCCACTAATGCTGCATCCGCAGGCAGAGTGAGCACATGTAGAACTCCTCACAATACTCCCATGGGAAGATACATACTGAAGGAATCAAGAGGAAATTGGGAAACAGACTGAAACTTGCCACCCTGGGAAACAGACTGAACAAGCTTACGCTCTGGAAGGATGTAATATATGGTTTGAGTTTACGGTTTTGCCCTCGCAATCACAAGTTGTCCAGAACTGAAAGCAGTTCTGGTAGTAAGTCATGCTCCCACTACCTGGAATGAGGGTGGTGTTGCTTAGCGATCTGCGTTCAAACACCTTTGAAGAAATGGGGAACAAATCTGCACATGTCAGAACACCAACAGAGATTTCACAACTAATATCTTTATATTCTTCTTCTCAAAATCCGCCAGGACAATCATGTTTCAAAGATGACAGCTGTCTTGGCTGACTTTTAGACTAACTACCCATGCAGTGACTCTTTAACTCTTTTCTGTCATATTATACAACTGCAAGCATTTACTTAAGACACATTATCAGTACAGGATGTACTCCAAATCAGTCCCTACATCACACGTTAATGACTTTAATAACTTCTGAAGGCAGTGGCTTTAAGAGATTACATAGTGTGCTCCTACACCTACATAAATGTGGCATTTATCAGGGTACTGGCTAGTGTTCTAGACTGTGTTGGTTGCCCGCTGTTATTCTGGGAGTCAGATAATGTAAATAATTATCAGGCAGCACATTCTTCCAGCTGCTAATGCTGTAGCAATTTCTCAGAAGTTATCCCAGAATTAGATTTCGTACTGATTATTAAGCATTTGATAATAATGTGTGGTAAATGACAACTGTAACAGAATGAACAGTGCACAGGAAGAGCTGATCTTTTTCGCACTGGCTTTCTGCCCCTATTTTCATCAAATTCTTCAGGAGTGATAACAGTAGATTCAAAAGCATTTTTTGCATGCAGACAGTAGTTTCCTAGCCCTCCTTCCCGCATTTCCATCACATCTCTGTTAATAGTGTTATGTTTTCATTAGTGATGGGGCATCAGTAGCTACTGCCACAAGCTGAGTCACATTCAGGTGTGCACTGCTATTCAGAAACAGATGTTTCCCTCTTACAGCTAACCACACGGGCTGGCTGTTCTACACAAAACCTGTCCACATCCGGCTGGGCAGACCACAGAGACAGTCTTCAGTACACTCACATCCACCCTCTGTACACAGGGCATTTTTAGGAGCAACCACATATTTTAGAGGTGCAATCCACTGGGGTTTGATTTTTACACTTAATTCTCAGAAGCAGCAGACCCTTCCCTGAGGCTGTCAGCACCGAGAGCTGCAGAAAAGTCTGCTGTCACTGCTCGTGATGGAATGTAAGTTATTTTAGCCTTTGCAAGAGCCAATGACTTCATGTAAGCTTCTGAGCAGATAGAGATACCAGCAAAGTTGCTGGTACTAACACAAACTTACTCATGTCTGGAAAAACAAGCCTTCCACAAATGTTTGATGAACCATCAGGCACTTTGCGAGGATCTATGTCTCATCATCACTTGTAGCTTGCCCAAGATCTGGAATTAGTGAGTCTATGTTAATGAAGACTCACTGTTTAGCAAAGAGGTCAGTTCACGATTAAAACTACACTTCCAAAATGGGAGTTTAAAATTAACATACCTATAGCCTTTTTTAAACTGGAGTATTCAGAAGTTGTAGTATATATGGACTGGAGCATGTTCAAGTAATAAAGACACAAAGTTCTTTAAAAATTTAAAACTGCAGCCCCATATACTGTCTCAGACTTTCTCCAGTCACCCAAACAATCACATTCACCCTAGTATAGTTGTGGACTTCAACTTTAAAAGCATTAAATGGATTCTAATCCAGTGACATAACTATGTTGACTTTGTTGAGAGCATAATTAAGCCCCTGCTACTTGAAGTCTTCACCAAAAACTCTCCAAGTTTGTTTTAGTGTCACTACTGACACACTGACAAAGCCAAAAATATCCATTACTGTGTAAGAGTTAAGTGTTGTGGATATAGCAGATCTTAAGGGCTGAAGGCACTCAGTACTTGGATGCAATTCCTGGAAAAGCTTCAGGAAGCTTTTTCATTAACAGTGTTAAATCAGCAGGCATCATAACTTTCCAGTTACACAGTTATTAAGCTGATTTTTCAGTACCTGAGTCTTCATATGTGTGGAAAATATATTTTGTAAAACTGAAGTACCAACTCTATTATAAGGTTACTAGATTACGTTTTGCTTGTACAGGAACATGTGCACTGTGTTCCAAGTATCAGTACTATTGCTGCAAAACCAGTGTGGGGAGTGCATTGACCTCTATTCAAGTTCAACTCTGCATGGTAATATAGAAAAGTACTGTTTGGGGGCAATTGCTTAAAGATGAGGTAACTCATGTCTGAACTTGATATATTTGATGGTAGCCAAGTCAGCAGCCTGAAAATGTTAGTAAGGCACCAGAGTTAAACTTGCTTCCCTCTTGGATGACCTCTCATTCCTCGCTGGAAGAAACAAAGATGAAAGTGTAGATCTGGGCTCTGAAAGATAGTTCTTCTCTTCAAAAATTTCATTTTTATTCTAATGCCACTACCATGAGGCTGCTTAAAATTATAAAATGTGTAACTATTTTCTAAACAGAAGCTGGTGGATGGCAACAGAGTCCTTCAGCATGACTGACATTCTGTTGAGGGGTAAAAAAAAAAAAAAAAATCCAAGTGAAAGAGCTTGTTAGAAGATGAAAGTCTATGAACTTGGGAGGTTTATCCAGGCTACAGACTATGCAGCAGCGCCTTGCCTTTGTAGGATTTCCCTATATAACCCTACAATGTAAAAGCGGCCTGGTAACATGGTTCATTTTAAACTGTGAGTGATTAGAAACTCGACTGTGCTGATAATCCAGTTATGTTTTGGGAATTACTGTGTACTGGTTAATTAAATTAAGAGCTGAAGACAGAATTAGGTACCACTTGCCATAGATACATCCGTGTAGGCTTGTGTACGTGTCTCGTGGTTTGCTGTAACAGGCTATGCAGACAAATTCTGAAGAGACAGATGATACAGGCAAGAGCATTCCTTTGCTGTTCAGGGTAATCTGTGAACAGGCAAGGCAGGAACTTAAGGATGAGGTATAATATTCCCTTTGATTTCAAAGAGAAACAAACTGGCCTAATAAAAACACATGCAAGTCCCATTTTCAAAATTCTGTCCCACTTCTGTCAGTACTGAAACAACCAAAATAAGCCACACCATCAGGAATATTTCTTTTTCTACCATAACTACACAAAATAAACTGTGTTTGTGTGTGTGTGTTATACTTCACCAGCCATAGCTACACTACCATTGTTTAAGATTACACCAAAACGAAAGCAGCAAAAGGATGTCATTTTGTATGGGGCAACCCATGCACACTACCAGATATTGCATTTGCAGTTCTTACAACTAAACAAACCATAGGTAAATGTCTAGATGGCTTCTCTAACCCTACTATGCCACAACAGAAGTTATGACTGCTCTGTAAAATTTACAGTGGGAAAATTATATGCATTAATTATTTCTTTTTTTAAAGAAATACTTTTTAGTAGCAGGACAGATATTTGCAGCTGATTTGCTTCACATCACTATTTTTCATAGATCTGCCCCAAGTATTTTAAGAGTGATTCAGCAGTAATTCAAAAACAATTCTCATAAATTCTTTACCATGTTTGGACATACAAACTTCTCTCTCCCACTCCCCCCCCCCCCCCCCCCCCCTTTTTTTTTTTTGGAGCATGCACCACAACTTACCAAATGAAAGATTTCTGGTGCAACTTGAAAGTGAACTGTATTCTGGGTTTGCAAATGATTGGTGATTTCAGTTTGGGTTTAGTAGTTCACCATTCAAGAAGAAATATTACTTACTGGTAGAGAGAAGGCTGTGAGTCAAAACACAAGGCTAGATTCCTAGTAGTGTTCAAGACCTGTGAATTCAAGCACTCAGCTACATTTAAGCACTTTATTTTCCATTACATACAAATACTTCGTGAGGATAATAGAGCAGAGGACAAAATGTACTGTCTGCATATACAAAAATAAACTAGTTAATAGTAAAAACTTTTGAGACTTGCTGTGAAATCCTAAGAACTGAGTTATGCTTCTATTCTATAAAACATTCATAAATATGCATGGGGGGTTGTTTTGGGAAAGGAAATAATTGTTGCTGAAATGAAATCTCAGGGCACACAGCCCTTGAAATCTTCACTGATGGGTGAAGATAAGACACAATTTCTTCTTAGGCAAATTATAAAATGCCTTATTACTAAATTATAAATTAGTGAAATTCTCACACATTTCATACATTGCTGATAAGTAGTTTAAGATGACACAGGATCTATTTGTAACCAACCTCCAGTCCTGATATTTCTACAAGGTATATAGAAATTGAATAAAGTTAGTCATATGAAAACTGCATTTTAAGGAAGAGTCTAGTAGACTTAAGAAGGAATAATAATAATGATAATAATAATAAACATTCCCAACAACTTGTGATTGTTACTGACAGGAGACTTATTAAAAAAAAAAAAAAAAAAAAATAGGCTGTGAAATACTCTGCTTGGTTTCCTGAAAGGAACACTCAGGCCTATTCACTGCTTGGGTATTGGTATTTTGTCTTGAGGTGTATATGGGTCAAATGCTTCGAGCAACATTTTCACAAGCAACAGTTATGGATTTTAGTTGCTGTAACCCACACACAATACTGACCTCTCCAGATCCAGACAGAGGTAGTAAATTAACAGATGGCCTAAGGGACCATAAGAATCAATAAAAGACATAAACCATGTATACTATATTAAATGCTAGACTTTGGGACCAGGCATTGATTTTTATTGTCAAACTGCATTACTGCTGCAGCACAAGATTCACTAGACTTCTGTTCAGTATTGATTTTGTTGAACAGCAATCAAGAGTTCAGTTTTTAATGGCATGTAGCTCAAAACTGAAGTTCCCACTTACTGCACAAAGGTTTTAATCAGTTAAGTCTTCCCATTACATACTCTCACTCACTCTGTGTAACTGCCCTGCATAAAACTATAAAAGAATTATGTCATTTTTTTATCATTAATGCTCCATGAAATTCCCTTTACTCATTAATTTAGTAACATTATAGATCCTCAGTGTGGAAGGCTTCAGAAGCAGTCTAAAAATTCTGTCACAAATTTTCTGCATGACTTCTCATCTTTGCAACTTGGAATTACACAACTGTAATGAAAGACAAATTAAGTATTGGAGAAAATTAATTCCTTCAGTTACACCGCACTCTGACAGTCAACTTGACCTTATTACACAGCGTCCAATTAAGATTCCTCTGCCATCTGAAGTTTAAATGTCCACTATTGATCACAGCTCCAGCATTGAAGACAATAAACCCTTTCTCCATTACTCCAAATGAAACATACTTTATCTTTGGCAAAGTCGATGAAATCACCAAAATAAATCCACCATAAAGCTGAAAAATTGCTACCAATTACAGACTTTGCTGTACAGAAACTCTTCATATTGTGCATGAAAACTCTGTATGTGTAATTACATGTACAGAAATTAATTCTGGCTTCACCTTTGCAACCTCTTCACAATGACAGCTTCTGATGGAGACAATTTGTTGCTACCGTAGAGCAGAGTAATGAAAACCTGAAGCATTACTCATGCACCTACTGAGTCCACTGCAAAAGCAGGGAGAGATATAAAGTATAATTATGTGGAGGGCTAGATTTTGAGAAGATATTTAAATAATTAAGAATTCCAGTTGATAACATGAAAGAGAAGGAAATAATAAAATCCATTTGTGTGAAAAACAAGGTACAGAATGGTTACAATATAAACAAGATACGAGCTTATTCCACACAAATGAAGCAAAATAGAATAAATCATGACATACTTGAAACATTAAAAGGAAGGAAACCAAAGAGACTAATTAAGACTTGCAGGCAATAAATGAAACAACAGCACAGTCTGAAAGAATTCAGATACATAGCTAAATGACAGACAGTACTGCAGCAGGAAAGTAGCTCCCTTGAGACAAAGTGCAAAGTATGAAAATTAGCTAACTGGGTTAGGTGTAAATAGCTTTTCACACCTTCCTAGTAAAAAGGCAATTGGGATCACTTCACAAAAATAGTTGCTGATACAAACCAATTAGTGGACTCTCTGGGTAGGGCTCAGATTAGTTCTCCTGAATGTTAACATATGGACATGGCAGTAAGAGTTTTGATTGTAAAAAATGCAGAAATTATTTCTGGGTAAAAAACCTGAAATATTACTAGGAAAAAAAAAAAAGGTCATCCCTTAAGTCTGCAACCTCTGAAGAATTAGAAATGTGCCTCTGAAGAACTAGAAATGTGAACAACAGAGCAAGGAGCTTCCTGAAAAACTAAGTGATAAACAATTTCTGATGATGAGCAACTTAGGAAAGAAACTAAAGCAGATGTAATACATTCTCTATTTAAAAATTCAACCTGTTTTCCAACACTGTTGAAACTGTTTAACTCTTCCTCTGAGAAGAATGTTCTGTGCAACGTATGTCATGAAGTACTCTATGAAGTGATGAAGTTTCTGATAAGAAGTGATAATTGGCCACAGTACTGAAGCAAACTCCTACCTGATGTTATGTGTTAACTAGCAGAACTTACCACTCCCCTAAACAAAGTTTGAAGTTTTAACAAAAGACACATTCAGTTGTGCTGCTGTGCTGAAATTACTGTTCATGGAGTTAAAGCAGGAAGATTACCAGAAAGCGATGATAGTTAAACTGCCACAAAGATGAAAATAATCATTCTGCTCACACCTTAAGAGGACTGAGTGGCAACTACATACTTCATTTACAAGGTGGCAGTATCTTCTGGAGGCAAACAGAGCTACCTGCCAGCGAAGGGATACAGAGACTACACGTTCCAGTGTTTCACTGAGAGGAGCTTTTCCATGCAAGCCGTTGAGACAGGCACCAGAACTGGTCAGGTGTGGCAGCCCAATACTCAGCATGGGCCAATAGGTTTCAAAGGGTAAGAAATACTACTAACATGAGCAGACACTGTTGTCACATTAACATTCATTATAAATGTACTTAGGAAGTGCAACACTTTCAGTTTTGTTATTCCCATCAGCATAAGCTGGATTTTGGTAATGCCTCGCAAACTGACTTGCGCATGGTCCTCCCCATGTTTCCTATTTTAAATCACTAAAATAAACATTAGACACTATGCACCTCAAGCACATGGAGCCAAGTGACTATTTTAAGGGGAAAAACAACACCATGGGTCCATCAGGTTATTCAACAGCGATAAATGTTTCTCTATGTAATGAAGCATGAATATTATACTAGCCATACAAGGCTGCCATACCCTCTTTGTGTCACGAAGCAGCACATAAAGGGAATGTAATCCAGTATGTTAAGGCAATGATCAAAACCAACCTGAAAGTACCAGGGGAAAGCCAAGCTGCATGTAATCCTTCAAACTTCATAGAAGAGTGGTAAGTTCTTAGAAGAATTTAATTAAACAAACAGGTTTTGGCAGATGACAAAGTACGATACATTCACAAAAGACAGGTAAAAGTTGTACAACCAATAGGACTAAAAGGAAAGCAACACTGCCTTCTTAAAGATTTAGTTGCTCATACCATCAGCAAGAAAAAGCCATCAAAATTTGGCTGCTCTTTCAGATGCATTCCACTTCCTTTCATCTTGAACGAGTTCTCCTCAGGCTCCCATGGAAAAGTAGCTTTTCATTGGACAGGAATAAAACAAATAAACTGTGAAGCTAATATAAAATTCAGCTCCTTTTAAAATCTCAAAATAAGACCTATTCCCTTCCTCCATCCACCAAACCTTGCCAGACAAGAGCTAAATAATACTGGGTAATACCAAGGCAGGAGAATGAGCTTTTCTGGGGAGAACAATATTGCTCTTACTTTCAGAACCATATTTCAGGCTCTTTTTACAAAAATGAGGGGATGACAAAAAAAAAAAAAAAAGAAAAAAAACCAGTCTGCTTCTTGAAGCCAAACTGAAGGACACTGAAAGGTCAGCCTGGAGACTCTGTGCCTGAGTCATAAGCAAACCAAGACTTCACTATCATTTATGTTTTATATCACAGCAAGGAAATTATCTGTGCTGTACATGTAAAATTAGTTCCTCTGTTATTGTATACAATTGTGGTTTATAGAAGACTATTTAGATGCAGAATGCGTAAGATCTGTGTGATTCTACTACAAACAGTACTTTGTATTAAAACAAACTCTGTAAAACAGCATCCACAATCTCCATGAAACAAACCCAAAAAAACGATCTATATGATCCCCCAAAATGTCATATCTTTTCTGGAGTTGCTCCTGCTCCTTTCTTTTTTCTTATCAAGATTATTCCCTATTGTACTAGAATTTATTTACAGTTCTAAATATTTTTTCTTCCTGTACTCTTTTCTGTGAACAAAGGCATATTACTCAGCACCGTTTGCTACTTTTCACTACCCTCTGCAGAGACTTCAGGCACCCACTTCCACAAGAGGACATGTTATTCTTAATGCCTTTGTTTCTCCAAAACAGCAGCAACAACAAAAAAACTATCCAGATCACCAGAGCTGTGGCAGGCAGCTCTGGGAAAAAATCCGTATCAAAAAGCAAGGGACCTGGACACGCTTGTGAGGTGGGCT
>NW_009920875.1:0-25761 GCF_000696875.1 Nestor notabilis
TCCCGTACCGTGGTCCAGGCCCTGCTTGAGTTTTCTCTTCCTCCACCTCCTAAAGAAACCCGTGACCTTGTGACAGTGGCATCACCCAGTAGGAAAGCCCACGGGAACTTCATGTGTGCAGCCCCAACTCGGCCTCCTTCCCGTCTCCACCTGGAGCTGAGGCATTTTGGCATGGCAGGGGACAGAGCCGTGTGTGACGGTGACACTTAGCATCATGCTGGCTCTGGATGCGTCACTCCCACTCGCTGCTTGTGCTGAGTGCTCAGGAGTTTCTCAAGAAGCACTTTCTTTTGCTTCCGTGCTGCACTGCGAGCTGTGCACTGACAGGAACAGCCTGGACCTGGCTTTCTGTGTTTAGCTTTGGCATAAATACTGCCATTGGGTCTGGTATCCTGTGCTGCGAATCACTAGATCCTCTTTGAGCTGTGGTCTCGAGAAATGGGTCCACATATCTTTCTATTCTTACATATAGAAGACACCCCTGATGGAAGAATTCCTGGGGAGAGTTTTTGACATTAACGTTACAAGTGGAACTGAAGCAGGCATTATTTAAAGTGCTTGGAGCAGGAGTCTCTGAAGGGAGAGGATGGCTGTGAGCATGGATGATGACGTTCCCCTTATCCTCACCCTGGATGACAGTGGAAGCAGCGTCTCAGCCCCCCTCAATGATGTGGACCGGGAGGAGCTGCCTAATGAAAGTAAGATCACTTTACTGTTGTTTCCTGCCCGCTTCTTTCCCTCTTTGTGGTGTCTGCTCTTTCTAGTGGTTGCCAGGACCTGAACCTCTCAGAGCTGTCACTTGGCGTCCCGGCCGCCTGCCTGGAAAAACCGATCAGGAAGTTGCTTATTGTGTTGCTTGTTTACTCCCAGCACTGAGTTGCACCGAGGGGAAGGACAGGACCTTCAGTGCTGTTTCTAACACACATTTTTGTGGTTTCCATGTAATAACCTGTGACCTCATTGTCCTTAAGCTCAGATCTCCTTTCCTGCACGCTGGCAGCTCCTTTTCTCAGCACTGGACACTGTGCTGCACCTCTGGCCTGAGCTGGCAGAGGTAGCAGCTCTGATTATGTTATGTAGGATTTTCCTGTTCCTTTGCAACTCTTGTTTTGCCTATTTCTAGTTTACGTTCTGATTTTTGCAGTCAGGAAAGTGATACGTGGTGCTAAATCACTTTAACGTCTTTAGTGTGCTCTGATCAAAGAAGCTGGAGTACTTTTAGACAATACACTTGTGTTAGCCCCAAAGTACTCAGTGGGACAGAGCCAGGCTGTGCATGTCAGGAGGGGAGGAAACAAAAGCCAATCTCTTGGAAGCATTGCTTTCTCCTCAGTGTATCTTTGTCAAAGCCATGGCCCTGCACTGGGTGAGATGCGAACAGCAAATGTGGTTGTGCACGTTCAGTGAGTTTCTGGTTTATGTTGTACCTCACTGAATGTATTTGAGCAGTTTGGTTCAACACATCCTCTGACTTCCAGTCTACATTGCAGGTGTGTACACAGGTCTTGTGAGCCTATTCAAGCCCTTGCTGCCATAAGCTTAACATTTGTAACAAATAATTAATTTTCTGGCTTGGCATCCCTTTTTCCTACATTATACCTCTATTCCACAGTGCCTCCATGATTCTGTGGTGTGACTTCTCTATCACAATCATGTGGCTTCCCTCAGTTTTCCCCTTCGACTTCCTGAGCCAGTGGCTAGTTCCTGACAATCAAGATTCCTTCTCCCTCCTCCTCCTCCTCTCCCACCTCTGCAATAAACATTCCTGACTAAACTGCCTAGTGACTTTCTCTAAGCTCTGCTGCATCTTTGCACCACTACAGCTCTTTGTCTTTTAAGGTTTAGCTCTCTGTTTTAAAGTTAAATAGAAGAGAGAGTGCTTCCTCACTCCACTCTCGTGTATTTATAGGCTTTCTTGTGAGTAATTTTAATCCCTCTTCTCTCATCTTTTTCTTCCACCCACCTCCCATCACTTTAACCCAGTGATAAACCTCACACAACTTCTTTGAAGCCACCATGACCGTGTTAAAGCACAAGTGTGAGAATGAGCATATTAATAAATAAAACTATTCCAGTCTGCTTGCCTTGAAATACAGGGAAACTGTTTAGGAACCAATTCTGTGCTGCTTAAAAGATTGCTGTGTGGTTTTTGAGAATTCATTTCCTGGAATTCTTTGCATTGAAGGGTCTCTTGGCATTGAAGAAATTTTGCTATGTGTTTTAATCGCTGTTAAAGTTGAATTTGCTGTGAAATTACAAAGCTTATTCTGTGCAAGGGATACTGGATGATACAGAGCACTGTGAAGTCAGGGAGCACTGGGAGGGTGGGATGAAAGATTAGAAGGGAAAGGCTGGAGAAACAACCTAAAGGCTTTATTTATCTCTGAGAAGCGGGAAGCTTGAATTAGTGAGCGAACAGGCTGATGCCATTGCTTGCAAAGTAAGCTTGTTTAGAAAGCAGAATGTGTGGTCCAGCTTTCCTCTTTGCCTGCAAAGGAAATCCACTGTGAAATGCTCAAGGGCTGTGTCTCGTGGAGGCTGTGAGCGATTCAAATGTTTCCCTTCTGTTCTGCCTCCACTCCTCTGCTGAGGCCTGAAATGGCATTAACAGAACTGTGTGATTTCACGTTTTTATTCAGCTGGTCTTTTTCAGGGATGTGAGAAGCCCTCTTCAGGAGAGGGAGTGCTGCCAGGGTGACGATGAGGGCATGGGACAGGGCAGCTCAGAAGGCTGGTTCCTTCTGGTTCTGTGTTCCTTGTGCCTAAGCTCTCATGATTCAGCCAGCATTTGGAGGAATAGCTCACTTATTACTGTGCCCAACCATCAACTCTTAGGGATGTGGTGGCAGGTTAAACACAAAGCTGTTATCTAAGCCTCTCCCCAGATACCAGCTGGGACTGTTTGCACCAGCCTTTTCCCAGGTGACACCGAGGGAAAGACAAAGTGAAGTGGGTGTAAAGGTGTGAACTTGTGTTAAATCACACACCCAGGGCTGATAATAATCAAGCCATTTTGTGTTGCTGTGTCAATGAACCTCTCTAAATATTAATCCGTATTCCAGCCTGAGTACTACATATCTGTGTGATTTCAGTGTCTCAATTCTCATGGTTTTTAAGGAACTTTTTGTGCTTTAAAAGTCAAACAAACAACTTGATCCATGATGTGGCTTTGTTGCAATCAGGTCCTTGGATAAAAGAATTTATAGTTTTGGACTCCTGGTGTTGATTGTCAATGCAGACAAGTTGAAATAAGTAATAACAGGGCTTTTTGAAAACAAGTCTGTTGCTGATGTCAAAAGAAAGGACAGAAGTGCAAGACTGAACCTTGCAGAAGAGTCCTCTTCTGGGTAAGTGAATGTCTTGAGGTTAGAATAGATGAAAACTAAAAGAGAAAACTGTGTGGAAAAGTGTATTCTTAAAGAAAATGTTCACCTGCAAAAATTAACAAGCACTTAATGGGAGAAAATCCTTGCATGGGGAGGAGTATTAAGGCTCTACCTGCCTTGGTTTGTGCTGGAGACACCTCTTCCAGGGAGCTCCCATTTACAGCCACAGCAGAAGGTCAGAATCCTGCAAAGGTGATGGGAATTCAGACCACATCCAGAAAAACAAGGTCCTTGTGGTGCTGATGGTTTTCTGACTACAACATACAGGACTCTGGTGCTGGGTAGTTTTCGTTTCAAGCTCCAGCAGCTGAAGGGGACAGAGGGAAGTGCTTTTGTCACTTGAATCCATGCTAATGATGCTGCCCTTCCCTATTCCATCTTATCTGAAAATCTCCAAATGATGCACATGCTCTAATTAAGCTTCCCAGCCCCTCTCCAAGGTGAATGACTAACAGTAACTGCATTTCTGTAGAAGGCAAACCCAGGGGATGCAATCCTTGTGTGACTTTTCCCAAAATAATGTGCTGAAACCAAGCAAGAAGCAGCCAGGGTTTAGTGACTCCCATCCCTCGCCCACACTCCTGGGAAGCATTCAGATGGGCTTCTCAACAGATCTCCAATGTTTTCCCTAGACAAAGGCAGCATGGATAGCCTTGAAACTCTAGGACAGTGTCTCTCCTTGAGCTGATGGGAACTATAAGCAATAAATGAGTGCACATTGATTTAGCCTGTATTAGATCAGATACAAGATCCTCCTTTGCCTCCCGCATGGAAATTGCTGTAGCCTCAAGTGGAGTTTCAGTGTGTTCAGAGCAGAAAGTACAGCTCAAAGTGTCATACAGGGAACAATACAATATTGTCTGTTTCTCCCACACTATGGATTATGGCAAGTGGAAGAAGTCATCTTTAAACTCTGGGTTTTTACAAGAAAGCAGCTGCATCTGCTGTTGAGGTAAAAATGAATTATTGGACATGGGAGTGGGGGGAGGAACTGCAACAGCCAAGTGAGATGTTTTCTAGAAGGATTGTTGGAACATGGGAAGTTAAAACTTTGAAGGCTGAAGTTTCAGCTGAGCCTTTGTGATCTCAGTGTCTGCTGCCTGAGGAGTGAGTTGTGAGGAGGACTAGAGCCAGCCTGGCCTTTTGGGTAGAAGAAGCATTGTTGATGTGCCTGTGCATTGCTGTGGTGGAGCAGGATGCCCAAAGTTATGGGTGAGGAATATGGCTGTGGGTAAGGAAAGCAGTGACTGCCCTGGAGGCTGTGGGTTGTGCCTGTGGAACAGTGCGTAGTGTGTGCTTTACTCTTGGAGCTGCTGAAGGAGGCCTCCCCCTCGCCTTGCTTCTGCACCTCAGCCCCGTCCTGTGATGGGATGTGTGAAGAGGCTTTCAGCAAAGCTGTTCTTTGTGGAGCTGGCTGATGGAAACTCGTGTTTCTGGACACAGAGTCTAATTACAGCATTAATGGATGCTCTGTACAACAAACAATTCATTTTCCAATCCACGGGTAGACACTTGTTCTTGGATTTGGGGCAGTTAATGTTCTTTTGAGACAGGGATATTTCGATGTGTTCAGTGACCAACGCAACCTGAAGTGATGTAATACTCTTCTGTGTTGGATCACGTTCCAGAAGATGTTTGTATCAGCAGTGAGGGAAAATTAAGTCTGTCCCTGTAAGTTGCAGCTTATCTGGGCAATGAGCCCCTGCTCTACAAACATCTCTGTTGCCTTCTCCCACTGCTTCCTGTAGTGTCATCCGAGGATGGAAGAGATTTCCAGGTGTAAAACAAGTGTCTGTTTTCTGATGGACTGAGGGAACACAGGATAAATACCTGACCTTGGGGAGATGCTGCAACCACACAAGCTCAGTAGCTGTGCTTGAGGAACCACTTTAGTTGCTGTGAAAGCATCCTGGCTTTGCTACCTTTGAAGGAAAAGAGGCATTTTAAATGTCAGCCATCTAGTAGATTTAATGAATCCTTTAGGATTTTGTGTGAAAGTAAGGATTTCAAAGCTTGTGTGGACTTGGGCTCTGCTTAAGAAATGCTGCAGGTAATTGGTGTGAAGAAATAGGGATGAGGGAACAAGTGAAGGCTTGCAATGGACCTGGCAGATCCTGGGATCTCTGACAGCTGGGCTCTACAACAGCCTCTTGTGTTATCTGGCTTTCCTGGATGCTAGGCAGGATGTTTTCCCACCTCATGGCTCCTAGCTCGACTGATTTGCCTTTCATTAGCACCAGTAGCAGTGCTTCCATTGCTGCCTGTAGGGGTGAAGCATGGCTAGAGCACAGGACTGGGATCCCAGTTTTGGAAGCATCTAGTTCTGCTGTTGAAGCTGCTCCTCCTCATGCCTGGGTAAGTTCAGTTTACGTCAGTGTGGTCAGCATGTCTCATCTGTAAAGCACAGATGACACCTCCCTGGACGTGGGCAGGAAGTCTGGAAGTGGGTAGGAAGCCTTCATGACCTTGTTCTGACAAGGTGCTGCTTTGCATTGCTGCACATGATTTGCTTTTCTTAATATATACCTGCTTAGAATGTACAGAGATAGGCATTTTCTACTGAAGCACAAGTGGTAGATCAGTGCTGGATTGTTGTTTATGCCTCTGAAAGTCTCGTTTCTCTCACCTAACAGCCTTGTTGCATTTTGCAACTCCTGCCAGTGCTTCTCTAATCCTTCCGTGGCCTAGATGACTTGTAATGAATGTTTTAAGCAAGCAAAGCGAAGCAGAACTGCCTCCGAGATGAGTGAGGGGTGAAAATGTTGGAAAGGGATGTGAACACCCAAAACATAAGGAGATTATTGTTTTCTCCTTCAGTACAGTTTGTTTCCCTGGCTGATGAGCTTTAATGTTGCTTTTTAGATGTTGGGTATCTTTCAAACGATGTTAGAAATAGTGGAAAATGTGTTTCTACTTTTAAGTTCCAAATGCATCACCCTCTGGAATCTCATTTATCCTGAGAATTCAGGGGTTTTTAAGGCAGAACCAACCACCTCAGCTACGCTTTAAATACTTTTACAGAGAGGGTAGAGCCTCGTGTATCTTTGATGCAAGAGAAACAACACTGTGTTGTCCAGACCTCACAAAGCATTTGTATTGAGACCTTCTCAACAGGACTCTGTAAATGTGGTACCTAGAGAAGGAGCAGAGTGAAGTACCAGGAGGGATTGGGGGCTGCAGTCATCATGTGTGTGTTTTTTCCAAGCCTGCCTTGTTTTCTTAGCCCTGCAGGAGATGGGTTTGCACAATGCACACATTGTGTGTTTCACAGTAGGAAGCTTTGTCCAACAGAATCTCTGCACTGTTGACTCTTCAGTGCAGTAAAAAATCAGAAGTCCAAGTGATTTGGTCTTGAATGCCCCATGCTGTTCAAATGTGAGTGAGTAAAAGGGGATACAAGGTAAAGAAGACTTGGGTTAGTGTTCTATTATCCCGGAGTCAAATGGTTCTTTCTCTTTTGTCATCTCCCAGAGCTCTAGCAATGGATATCATCCTTCAAACACGCTCACTGTAAATTAGGGAGGATGCCATGGAGTGGGGCAAGAAGTCTGGAAGCTGCTTCTCCTTTTGTGAAGATGGGAGTAATGACCTTGATGCTTTGAGGTGGGAGCCCCTTCCTTTTGTGTGCCTCTTCTGTACTACACGGCTCACATCTTTTTGATGTGAGAGCAGAAGAACAGGCAAAGCCAAGTGTTTTCTCCCCAAGGTGATGGCTTTAGTTGGAAGATGCTGGGATAAGGGCACGTGCTGTGGCATCGGAGGGCTCCGCTTTTGGAACAGGCGGTCCTGGAACTGTGAAAGATGTTAAAGAGCTTGAAAGTGTTCAAGCTGCAATTTAAAATCCACAACTTTCCAGCTCTAACCGGTCACTCCTCAGCCACTGCAGCTGACTTGGGAACATTTGGCTCAGGAAGCGGAACAACAGTTGGAAACAAATAGTGATGAGTTTTTTCATGGCTTCCCAGGGAACGCATCAGTTTGTTCATTTTGGTGATTCCTGTGGATTTTTAAGGCACTGTAGATGCAGGATGTTCAGTTTAGCCAAGCTTGCTTAGTGGCAGATTAAAATGAGCAAAGGCTGAGCACGCTGAGTTCACTCATCATAACCAATATGATGCTTCTCAGAACTTCCTTTGCCCTTGGTATCTTCAGCGAGGAATCCTGCCTGCTGCCGTCAGCCCCCCTGCGTTGAAATCCCATTTTACCCATTTGAATGCTGTAAGAAGTGCTGTATAAACTAAACAGGAGCATCTGTGAAGTGGTTAGAGTTGTTGTTGATTGCCTTTTCCTTATTGCCTTCAGGGGGATTTAAGCTTGGATTTGCTGGAAGTAGAATTTATGAGCCAGAACGCTCCATTTCTGATCCTTAAGCTGGGAAAAGTGCGGTGAATTTGATAGGTCTTTCTCTTGCCTCCAACGACTCTGGCTTTTGATCTGGACCTTGCAGGGCTCTCCCTGTGTCTTTAGCATAATTGCTTTTTGCATGTGGAGATGATGCCTGATTTTTACAGGGGTGCTTTCTTTACAGAGAGCTTTAGGAGTTCATCCATCCGCTTCTAGTGAGCGCTTCAGCGGGAAGCTTGTGCACCGCCACTGCTTGTGTTTCCATCTGGGAGAGGAGGAGGCAGGAAAAGTGTGTTTGTGTTGATCCACCACAGCACTGTACAGCTGACAAAAGACCCTGAGGATGACAAGAGGAGCCTGATGCGATTCAGATCACAGTGGGGTGGGTGGAAGCTTGTATCCAGAGCTGGTTTTATAATAGAATCGTAGAATCCCAGCCTGGTTTGGGTTGGAAAGGAGCTTAAAGCTCAGCCAGTCCCAAACCGTGCCACGGGCAGGGACACCTTCCACTAGAGCAGGTTGCTCCAAGCCCCTGTGTCCAACCTGGCCTTGAACACTGCCAGGGATGGGGCAGCCACAGCTTCTCTGGGCACCCTGTGCCAGCGCCTCAGCACCCTCACAGGGAAGAGCTTCTGCCTCAGAACTCATCTCAATCTCCCCTCTGGCAGGTTAAAGCCATTCCCTTTGCCCTATCCCTACAGGCCCTTGTCCAAAGCCCCTTTCCAGGTTTTCTGTAGCCCCTTTAGGCACTGGAGCTGCTCTAAGGTCTCCCCTTCAGGAGCCTTCTCTTCTCCAGGCTGACCCAGCCCAGCTCTCTCAGCCTGGCTCCAGAGCAGAGCTGCTCCAGCCCTTGCAGCATCTCTGTGGCATCCTCTGGATTCAAAGATTATTGATTATTGTTGTGATCAATAATCACAATCTGGTGGTGTCTCCTTGGAACAAAAGGCTTTTCCTTTCCCGCTTATGTGGGGGAATAAAATTTAGGATGTATCTCTCTGAACAGCCATGTTAGAGCCCCTCATTCTGTGGGGCTGGACTTAGCTGCTCTCTTATATTTCCTATATGACTGCCTAGCACACATGTGTGGGCATATATTGTCATCTGGGAATATCTGATCATCTGTGTTTTATTCCAACTATACCTGATTTTCTGAGAACACTCTCACTATCCTCAGTGGGTTTGGGAAAGTTTATTGTACAAAAGCAATGTAGCTGCTAAAGGATTGCACTAGAATGCACAAATACATCCCTGCTCTTTGTTAACTAAATGAAGAGATGCCAGTAGAATTAAGCCGAAATGATCAATTCTGCAAGCGGGAGCACGGAGAACTCCCCAGGGTCAAATTGTACTGGTGAGCTGGCCATGCCATTACAGGATAATCAGACAATGGGAGGAGAAGGAAGGAATGCCATCCTTCCACTGCTAGTGCTTTGGGGCTGCTGGCTGGAGGTGTGAGGCTCCAAAGGAAGTATTTCCATGTTCCATCCCCTTTTCCCTGTGGCACACTCAGCCTGGCTGGGGGGATCCGTGCCTGGCAACAGGCACAAGAGCTGCTGTGTAATCCACCTTGGAAATGCAGTGTTCCTGCACCACCTCCCAGTGATGTCCAGCTGGTTATTCAGTTAGGACATGGTGAGTCACTGCAGAAATAGGAAAGCGCTGCTGTGTTTTGCCCATTTCTTTGTTTTCATGGTGCTGAGCTTTGGTTTGCCAGGGTGCTGAGCAGGCCAGAAGTACTGGAATAGGATTGAGGAAAGGAATTCTTGCTGACTGCTTTGCTCTGTGTCTCTCTGCCTTATTACCTGCAAGTAGTAGTAAATGTTGTGCTTTTCCTGACCTGCTGGCAGGTGCTTCAGTCCTGCCTGTAGTCAGTAAATGCTTCCACGCAACTTCCTAAGGAGGATTTTTGGCCTTGGGGTCAGGAAGGGGGAAGTGAGCAAGGCAAAGCCCCTTCCTTTCAAACACAAAGCTGGTGGCATGACCTTATCTCTGGTGGTTGCAAAGGGGAAGCATTCAAAACATGGGAAATTATTCCTATACTTTGAGAGAGCACAAATGCTAATGGAAGATTTAAAGCTGTTGTAGGGGTAGCAAAATATGGTATAGGCGTGCCTGTGGTGGCTGCCATGAAAGCAGCTGCACTGTTATAAAGCAAAGGAAGAAACAGGAGCTGGGAGGGGAGGAAAATCATGGAAAGAAACAGGGAAAGTTCAGGTTACGTGTAAGGAAGAAGCTCTTCCCTGTGAGGGTGCTGAGGTTGGACGGGGCTTGGAGCAACCTGCTCTAGTGGAAGGTGTCCCTGCCTGTGGCAGGGGGTTGGGACTGGGTGATCTTAAGATCCTTTCCAACCCATTCTGTAGTTCTATGACTTGAGAAATAAAAAGACATGTGAAGTGATACTGACCTGGTAGGAATTCAAGGTTGAACACTGGTCAATAATGCTATGGAGAAGCTCAAGAAATTGTCTATGTAGTGTGTATTTGTTGAGAAACCAGATAACCTGGTCATTGCATGATCTGTTCTTCCATTCCTGCAGTAAACAGAGGTTAAACAGCTGATTCTAGAGGTAGGCATTTAAAAGCAGCAGATCACTTTTTATTCTTCCTTAAGGCTGCAGCTGAGGCAGTGTGAGTATTGCTGTGATAGAGACTTTCTTCCAGCCCCCAAAGGGATTTTGTACCAGGCAGGACATTGCAGCCATACAGGGCTTCCAGGCAAAATAATGGGAAACCAGCGACAGCTCTTCTAAAATCTGGACTTAAAGGACAGTTTCTCATGTCAGCCAGTGTGTCTTTGTGAAAAGGTGAGGGTCATACAGACCTGAACTCATGCTCTGACTTACTTTGTGAGGTTACAAGAGAGCTCAACAGTGTTTTGAGAAGATATTTGTTTTGGCACCCACACAGCATTTTGATTGAGGAAGTGAATAGTACAAATCAGCACTGTGTAGGGAGTGACTCTGCAAAGAGGCTGATGGACAGGTCTCAAAATCCAACTGGTTGTTAGGACTGGTTAGTGAATAGGTATGTTATTAGCAGGGACTGTCACAGAGGTTATGTGTTGTCCCTGTGCCAACTGCAGCATTTCTTTCATGAGCAACTGAGGTGAAAGTGAGCATATGGAACACTTGTCCAGTGTTTATATGGTGTGTGTATTCCTCAGTCCTTACAATAAGAATAATGGTTAGGGTAGGTATGTGATGTTGCCATCCGTGCTGGCTCTAGAGTAATCAATGTGTTCATGCTTGGTGTGTTTCTAGTGCCCTTGCTCCTGCTCATACAAGACCCAAGAGGCTTGGAGGTAGCTTCAGGAACTGGGTAACAGTGAAATTGTCTGTTGGTTGAAGCTGGGCTAATTCCGAAAAGGAATAAGCACATATTTGACAGTGTTTGGAATCACTTCCTGAGAGTTGGAGAAGGTTCTGCAGTGCTGGAAGACTTTTGAAGTCAAAATTGTCCCTTTTCTGAAGGTAGGGTTAAGTATGAGAACTGTAGGACTTGAAATAAGGACCAGTTGAGGGAAAGCCCCCTGGCTGCAGGTTTGCAGATGTTTAACTCCTTCCTTCCTCACTAATGGTTTAACTCCTTCCTTCCTCTCCAGCCATATAACCTCTTCAGTTCCTGCCAAATGTGCAGGGATCTCTTACTGGAGAGCAGTTACGCAGCACCAGGGGCTGGGGGGGTTCCCCATTCCTTTGTATGCAGCTTCCTCTGAAGTTGGCAGTTTCTCTTTCCTGGCTGAGACTTGATGATGAGGCAGAGGAGATGTGGCTATTTCAGAAGAACCAGTGTGGTGGAGTCTTGTTCTGACACCACAAAACACAATTGCCTACTTCTCCCTACTGTACCACAACACATAACTGTCATTAGGCTCAGCCTGTCATGGTAAGGCATTGGAGTTTTGCCATGATATTGTTACTTAACTGAATTTATCTCATTTTCTTGCTATCCCTCTCTCTTTTGGGCAGTATGGCACATACCTTATTGCTGCCTACTCTGTTCTAGTCCTGCTCCATCTCTGGATGGCCATGCAGGAGGTTTGTTGCCCAAACTAATACTGGTTTCCCACATAAGGGAAGTGCTTCCCACTGCTGACTGTGCCTTCCCTGGAGGGCTGGAGCTGGCAGTGGGACCTGGCAGCACACTGCTTTGGGTAAAAAGGCCAGATTGCAGCTTAATAAAACATCTTTCCAAACTGCATCAGGCAAATCCAAAGGCTCTGCTTTGGAGAATTGAAATGAGGAACGTGCTTTTAAAATGCTGACATTGTGTTGTTACTGGCGCTAAAGCAGATCTTTTAACATCTTAAAACCATGAGGCATCAGTTTCCCTTTTTGGTACAAAAAGAGGAAATTCCTTCGTGTAACAGGATGTGTTAAAGAACTGCTATATCTGAGAGATTCTCATTTTGTACTTCCTCCAAAACTATGAATTAGGAATTGTGTGTATTTCATGTCTGGCCTCTCATGAGCCACAGCCTTCGAGCTTGTCTCTTTATTTTGGGGGCTGGTCAGTAAAAACTTTTATCATTTCATATTGTTTCTATTCCATTCTAACTCAGCTGTTTTATACAGCCCCTCAGTGGCTTGGATATTTAATTCCAGTTACAGAAGAATTCTATTTTTGTGTCTGTAAAGCCTTTGTTGCTGTGATATGATCAGTCTGACAGGATTACAGAGCATATAAAATGATAGGTGATGTAAGGCTGTAGATGATCCTTCTGTTGTGGCTTTGACTTCTCCTTTTTGTGGTATGGAGGTTCACTTGTGAAGATCAGAAATAGAAGATATGAAATAGGCAGCAGTTTGCTTTAACACACAAGCAAGATTCTTAATTGTGTTTTCCTAACACAACCTTTTATGTGAGTGTTACAGAATAAAACTGCTTTGGTTGGAACTTTGCAGCTGTGTTAAGAAGCAGGTACTCTGGTGTTACACAGTCTTAGATTGTGGAATGTCAAGTTCTGGCTCTCTTAGGGTATTTCATGGACTTTCTCATGCAGGAAGATTTAGTCACACATCTGTCAGAAAGCAGCTTTGTGGAAGAGGGCTTATGCATGCAGTGGTTTATGTGAGCTGCTGGAAGAAGATGCAGCTGAGGAGCAAGAGGTGGTGAGGCAGGTAATGTTGTTATTGCAGGAGGCAGCTCTGTGTATCAAAGAGGGATCCTCCTTCAAGGAGGCTTTTGAGCTGTGTCTTCTGGTGTATTAGTGAGCTATGGGAGGCTTTTGGGAGTCAGGGCTGTCCCCTCTGAGGTGACAAAGCATCCGTCAGTTCATCTCCAGGCACTGAAGCCTCTCGCTAACCTGACTGTGGATCCCAGACATCCCCAATGGGGGGGATCTGTCCCTCTGCCTCTTGCTGCTACATATTCAAGAGTGACAATTGGCCAGCAATCAAGCATTTTCTGGTTAAAACTTCCAACATAACAAGAGCAAGAAGAATCAAGCCCAGAATCAGTCAGGGTTGAGATCAAAGGAGAGGGGGTGCCCTAAGAAACAAGGCAGTGAGCTGCACAGATGAGGATTCCAACTAATGAATCCCTTACCCTTATTTTCTTAGAAGCCTTTTACCCTTCCTTCTTACCCTTCTTTTTACCCTTAGAAATATCTCTCTTTTTCCCCAGTAGGGTGGTGCAGGAAGCAAATGTCCAACTGAATTGTCATAGCTCATCCCCCATTGAATGGTGAAGTGAGCTGCAGAGTGAAGGGTTAAGTAACTGTTGGCTCTAACCCACTCAGAGCAGGAGCTGGCTGGAGCCAGGGCTTCTGCTGAGACAAAACAGTTTCCTACCAAGCTTTAGCTGCTCTGTGTTGTGTTCAGCTTGTGATCAGGGTTTTTACATGTGTACAGTGCAGATGTTAGCAAGGATACAGTGGTCCTCTAGTTAAACAACACAGGGCTTAAGTTGTCTTCGATATAAGATGATAGGCAGCACAACTGATATGAGGCAATAATATATAAGAAGTGGCTTACCATGCTGAGGGACATCTGCTCATCTTTCATGTGGATTCAGCTCCCTGGAGTGTGGTAGATGATAACATGATGGGAGCTGATGTTGATGCTGTAGGAACTAGCTGGCTTCTCAAGGGAAGGTGAGGTCGGTGCTTCAGTCGCCTCGTACCACTGACAGGAAGTGGCAACATCCATATTTTTACAAATAAACTTTTCTGTGTTAAATAGGAAGCAGAAGTGACTTTGTTTGTTGAGCTTCAGAGCAAGCAAATGCTGTGAGGGTATAGTAAGACAAAGAGCCCCGAGGCCTTTGCATATGTTTCTGCTGTGCAGTCGTCTCTAAGGAAGACTTGAAATACTCACAAGTAAATTACTTCTAATGCAGCAGAAGGGCTTGGCACTGTACTCTGGAGCTGCCCTGCTTTTCCTAGGCAACACTCGGCTAGTGAAGTGTTTAGACTTCCCCATGGCTGTTCAATTCCTTCCCATAACATCTCCTGAAAGCAGGACAGGTGCTGGGATGTGTTGAGCTGCAAAGCTCGCTCCTGCGATGCTGAAATGGCAATTGGGCACTGAAGGCAGTGATTTCACTGTCTATATCTGTCACCTCTGAGATGTGTGGCCAAGTGCCAAACCAGCTGTGCTTTCCAGGCAGCTTCCAGCTTTTGTTCCTCCTGAGTAGGTGAGTCTGGCCTTGAAGAAGCCAAATGCACACATGTTCATGCTTCAGCACTTGGAAAGGAGCAGTTTCTTATCAGCCGCAATGGAGCAGGGAGATAAATCCTCTGGAGGTGAAGCTACTACATGGCATGTAAGCACTTGGAAAGGAAAATGCCATGGCTGGTGCTGGTACAACTCCAGCATACTTGACTAATATCTTGGCTTTGGGACTACAGGCGCCTGTACAGCTTGTGTTGAGGAAGGGTAGGCATCTACTTCATTTCCATGGTTTTTCATGGATTCGCATCTTCTGTGTGGGAGCTTCATGCAGTTCCTGGCTTTCCAGGAGAGAGGAGTGCTTCTGCTTGTCTTTGACAGATAAATGCTGTCATCCTCCTGCAGCCTTCTTCATCCTCACTGCAGCCTCAGGGAGTGGGGTCGCTGAGAGAGCTGGCAGCTTGAGCCAGCATGGGGATCCTGCACGGGGACAGGTCAGGAGGTCCAGGAACCCCAAAAGCATCTTTGATCCTGGTGGGATCTACCTTCTTCCATGGCCTTCCAGTGTTGCTGGATGCCTGGTTGAGTTTCCTTTTAGCTGAAAGCTTGAGCTCTGTGAGTTTGGGTAATTAGGTACAAATACAGTCAAGATGGATGGTGTAAGGAACAAAGGTGGTGTGGTGAATGCAAAGCCTGGGAAGAAATGGCTCTGGTTGAATGGTGCAGCAGTGATGGTGATGAGGGACTGCAGCCAGGTCACTCTCAGCCTGCTTCACGCCCTTTTCCCTGCTTGCAGAGGGGTTGGAGCCTCCCAGTGAGACCTTTGTGCTGCTTGCATGCCATATGGACTCTTGCAGCAAACCTGGGAAGCTTTTGCTCAACTCCAGGAAGCCACATTTGCCTTGGACAGCCTGCACTCTGGGAATTGTGTTCAGCTCCAATAGGAAAAGACAGTGCTCCTGTGAAAAAACAGCTGGCAAACGTGTTCCCTAACAGGGTTCATGAAGAAGAAATGATGACTGTAAGGGTAGGGGTAAATGCAAGGCAGTTCTTACAAACAAGGTTCAAACAAGAAGAAAGGACAAAGTTGGTACTAGGTTATGTTTAATGAAGAAGGGGCACAGAGATGCTGTGAGGGCAGGAGCAGCTCTGCTCTGGAGCCAGGCTGAGAGAGCTGGGCTGGTTCAGTCTGGAGAAGAGAAGGCTCCTTAAGGGGAGACCTTAGAGCAGCTCCAGTGCCTAAAAGGGCTCCAGAAAACCTGGAAAGGGGCTTTGGACAAGGGGTGTAGGGACAGGACAAGGGGGAATGGGTTTAACCTGCCAGAGGGGAGATTGAGATGAGCTCTGAGGCAGAAGCTCTTCCCTGTGAGGGTGCTGAGGCGCTGGCACAGGGTGCCCAGAGAAGCTGCTGGTGTCAGTATGAATGACAGATTTAACTATAAGGATATTTTTGCTGCATTATGTCACTTGCTCTGCCTTCCACACAGCTTGCAGAGTTCTGTGATTGCAGGTATAGGTGCTAAAATAGCTTTATCCTGACAGGATGGCAACTAGCAGCTCCATCAAGACCTTCCTCAACCTTTTAGGAGAAAGCCCTGGTATGTCCAGTGAAGGCACATGGCTTTGGAGGCAGTGGAGGAGGTAATTAGAAGCATCTCAGTCTGTTTCAGTGTAACGCAATAAAAAGTGTGTGCTATCTAGAAAGAAGAACATCTGGCAAACAGGCTAATGAGAGCCAGACTGGGAGAGCTCGGAGGCAAATGGGAGAGCTACCCTGTAGAGTTTGTTTATAACTCTTTGAATCTCGAGGAGGTTACTAGTTTGGATTAAAAAATACATATATATTATGGATGAAATCAGATGCAGACACCAAAGATCAAACAATGAAAGTCTGAACTGACTTCAGTTTGACATGTAATAGCCTGACTGGGAGGGTGGTTTATTCCTGGCTCCTGGGAATGTTTTCTGTCCCGTCTTCCCCTTCCAGCTCTGCTCTCCCATGAGCTCCTCCGAACCAGAGGAGTGTATTTGCAGAGCCAAAGGAGACTTTTCCCTTCCTCTAAGCAGGGAATTTGTTTTGCAAAGGGAGAGGTTTGGGCTCTGGAAAGTTTCTGCTCCTTCTCTTTTTCTTTCTCTTTTTGTTTTTCTTTTGGTGGTTTTGTTTTTTATTGTAATGATGACATATGGAAACTATTTACACAGGAGCATGCTCTGCTGCACTGAATGGAAATGCTGGAGTCCCGGCAGTATCGTTCCGGATGCCTTGTGTAAGCAGCCAGCTGGTTTAGCTTTTCCTTCCCCCCCCCCCCCCTTTTCTTTCCCCCTCTCCCTTTTCAGGGAACGTCTGGGATAAGTTACACCAGTGTGGAAGGAAGCTTTGCCATCTGTGAGCAGCTCAGTTCGTTTACTTTGTCATGCCCCTCGTACTGTGAACTCCACAAATATCTGTTTTCTTTTCTTGCTGGGGGCATGGGGGAGGCTCCTTGCTGTGACTAGGCAGCACTTGGACTCCTTTCCCGTTAGCTGTTCATGTTCACTGGTGAGCAAATTCTAGCTCTCTTCCAGAATAAGAGAGCATGGCACACAACGCCGTGCTTCCCCACCACAGTCATGCTTAAAAGCTCTTGTCCCGCAGCTAAACCTTCCAACAACTTGCGCTTAGAAACATCCTGCTGCTTAGACAGCGATAGGGAAACGATTTAACTGAAGTCTGAGCCACCTTCCTCAGAGGGGAGGGGAGAAAACGTTTAGTTCTGCAGAGAGGAGAGAAAAAACCTTCTGTGCTTTCTGTAGCTTCTTCAAGAGAAAGCTCTGCAGCTCTTCCCTTGAAGAAGCTGCGAATTGAGGATCAGCGTTTGGAGGGGAGGGAAGGAGGAACTTCACATCTGACTTGTCTCCCTGTCCCCATCCCCGAAGCCAAGCGTGCCTGCTTCCCGATGTGGGAGCTGCCATGCAGTGGAGAGAGCAGCCTGCCATCTACTTCGAGGATTACGGGAGTCCTGTGGAGAGATCCTCCTATCTCATTGAGCTCCATACTAATGGTAAATGCCGTCGGGGATGTTCTGCAGCACGAGCTGAGCGGAGTTGGAGGTTGCATTAGTCTGTGTCATTGTTATCATGGGAGCAGCTGAGGAAATTAGCTAGCTGGAGGGCTGCCAAACAAACAGGCAGAGGGTTGCTTTTCAAATTCATTATTATTTTTATTATTATTTATTATCCAGATGATGCTCCTGCCTCAGGGATGCTAGATCAACCTTCTGGTACCTGATGGGGAAGGAGCTGAGCCACAAAATGCAGCTCCCCACTTCACCAGTACATTTTCTGTGTCTTGAAAGATGATGTCTGGTTGAGACAGGAGGAAAACATCTTGGTTTCTAGAGTTATTTTTTGTTTCTGATTTGCATCTTTGAGTGCTGTTTTGCATTCACAACATTGATATCATGGGACATCTCTTCTGTTTCAGCTGTGAGCCCTCTGTGTGAAATGCAGAGAGGGGGCCTGGGTTTTTACTGGGGTGTCTCTTTTCCTAGTGTTGATCCTTTTCAAAGAGAGGTTGGTCTTTGTGAAAAAACTACTTCAGGGTAAAGGTAGTTTTGGCATCTTTTGGTTTAATGCTTAATTTGTTTAATGCTACAAACCTTTGCTGATTTGACCACAGTATGTTTTGATGTTCTTTAATTTTGTATCTACTGTAATGCTGCAATAACATGGTAATATTGTAAGGACCTGCTTAATATGTCCCTCTTCCCCAAAAGAGCTGGTGCAGCCAAGATGTGGATTTTGAGCTTTTTCAATGTCTCCTGAACTCCCCCCACTGCAGTCCTGATCCAGCTCTGGGGCAACAACACAAGAGGGATGTGGTGCTGTTGGAGCAAGGCCAGAGGAGGCCATGGAGCTGCTGCAGTGTTTTTTAATTTACTTATTTTAGCTCATTCATCCACAATCCATGCAGGGGCACATGGGGGTTTTAACTGGTTTCGAGTGACTTGCTCTTTAGCATCACTGGAGTAACTGGAAGCTCCCCGAGTGCTCTGCTCAGTACCTAAAGGGGCTACAGGAAACCTGGAGAGGGGCTTTGGACAAGGGCCTGTAGGGGCAGGACAAGGGGAATGGCTTTAACCTGCCAGAGGGGAGATTGAGATGAGCTCTGAGGCAGAAGCTCTTCCCTGTGAGGGTGCTGAGGCGCTGGCACAGGGTGCCCAGAGAAGCTGTGGCTGCCCCATCCCTGGCAGTGTTCAAGGCCAGGTTGGACACAGGGGCTTGGAGCAACCTGCTCTAGTGGAAGGTGTCCCTGCCCGTTGGAGGGTTTGGAGCTGGATGAGCTTTAAGCTCCCTTCCAATCCAAGCCAGGCTGGGATTCAATGATTCTATGACAGAAGGAGCACTGAAAGAGCAGAAGGGTTTTTGCTGTCAGGTTGCAGTCTGTCTCTTTGAAACGCACACCCGGTAAAAGCCTCATAAATAATAATATTTAAGAACTTTTTAGAGCTCACAGTATAATGCATGTAGCTGTCATCTTTGAGTTACAAAGCAAACAAACCCAGAAGATTCCAGTCCTGGGCATAAATAAAAAGCTCCATCATTCATTTTGTTCAAGCAATGTGATCATTCGAGGTGTGAAAGGGATGTGGGCGAGGAATCAGCCTCATTCAAACACTTGTCCAGATTTTGAGTGGTATTTTAAGGCTCTGGGGGAAGCAAGGAAGAGAAATAGGCTTCATGCTGCAGGATTCTCAGCAATCTGAGCATGCAATCTGGAAAGGCTTCACAAATCCCAGATAAATGTTATCTTCCCTTGATTTACGGGTGGAAAAGGCAGCTGGGGCTCTGCATTGGTGAAGGGGTTTCTGCTTGCTTCCCACTCCCTGCCTCTCTGCCAGGAGCACAGCGGTGCTGTTTCTCTTTGTGGGGGTAGATCTTTTTGGCATTGGCACTTTCTCCACTCCAGAGGGTGTTTTAAAAAGACTGAATCACTAATTCAATCAGGATTATTTTGTCCTAGCAAAGAGATGCAGTAAATCTTCAGCATACTGTCGTGAGAGAGGAAAAGAACCTCATTGTCATTTTGTTCCCACTCTCAGATAACTTCTCATAACACAGAGAGAATGAGCTACCACGTCACAGCTTCTGTGCTCATAAAAAGCAGGAAATCAGCAATTCTGCACTGGCAGATCCATTTTACCTGTGCCCTCCTTGGGAACATGAGACACTGGAGGAGGGAAGTCTCCGCTGAGAGCAAGAACTGTGTGGTTTGGGTAGTGATTGAAACTCTGGAGCACTGAGTGCATGGGCAGCTCCACCACAGGTTTCATACATGGTCCTAAGCAGGTCTCGCTGGGGTATGTCCTTTGTCAAAGGAACAAAATCCAAATCCCAGTCCCAGAAGCAGCAAAAGGGAAGTGACATTCCCTTTCTGAACAGTAATTGTCTTTGTGCCTGGTTTTCATGTGTCTTAATAGCACTGAGGCTGTAGAATGCAGAAACCAGCAAGTATTATGGAATTTATATGTGTCCTTCCCATGGGAAGGGCACTGTATGTGTGTAGCTGTGCTTGGGAATTGCTTTTTGCAATTGAATTATATTTCTGTAATGAAATCTTTAGTTATGAAATCTGGTGCTAATGTTCAGTAAAGCAGTTTTTGGTAGGGTTTTCCTGGTGAGACTTAAAAGTTCCAACATCAATCTGTGGGATATGAAGAGAAATAGGAAGAGAAACATGAAGAGAAACTCTTGCTGTTTGTTTCCAGCAGAGGGGTATTGGTTCTTACCTGCATCAGGAGGAGTGTTGCAAAGATGCATCGACTCCAGAGAGCAGTGAAAAATGAGGCTTCCTACTGAAAATCCTGCCTGCTGCTATTACTGTGTTACACAGCCTCTGTACTCGGGTTTCCTCAGCTGTGGTAGTCCTCTCCTCCATCCCTCTGTGGTCTCTCCTACCATGACATGGGAAAAGGCAGTGTTCCTTAAGCAAGCCCACTTTGGTTTAGTGAGTTGGACATCCTCAGAGACTTCTAGCAGCCTGCTTATACTTTATAGCTACTGATAGTATGCTACCAACATGACAGCACAGATCTCCTGAGCCAGGAGACCTGCTTATTGTGTTAAAGAGGATGCTGTCTCTTTTGCTGATCTTCTGGGAGCATCCTCGTGTTGAAGTGCTGAGCTCGAGTGTGTCTCTTAAGCTCCTACATGCAAAGAATCAGTTTGTCTGTGTACAAGTTGCCAGTGTCCTGGGTACTCTGCTGCCTCTTGATGCTTGCCTCTGGTCCTGGTGCCTGCCTTGTTTCATGCCTCCTGATCAATCTCAGCTTGCTTAATTGTGAATCAATGTGTCTCTTACTCTACTGCTGCAGATGGAGGTAGCTATGATGTTATTCATGATGCATCCAGCCCTGCTGCAGGGGACTGCTGCGCGCAGCAAAGCTCTGCCCGACACAACTGGGAAATGAACTACCAAGAGGCAGCAATCTACCTCCAGGTAAGCCCTGCTGTCCACGTGTTGTGTGAAAAATGGACTCCTCAAACTGTGGTGGTGCTTTGTTAGAAGAAACAAAGAGCTTCCATCTTGAGGTTAATAGTTTGGTTCTTTGAAGGAATCCGCTTGAAGTAGAAGAGAAGCTGCGTGGAGAGCTCAGAGCAGCTTCCAGAAGCTGAAGGGGGCTACAAGGATGCTGGAGAGGGACTCTTCATCAAGGACTGTAGTGACAGGACAAGGGGTGATGGATTTAAACTGAAAAAGGAGAAGTTCAGGTTAGACATAAGGAAGAAGTTTTTCCCTGTGAGGGTGGTGAGGCACTGGAACAGATTGCCCAAAAAAGTGGCTTTTAGCCATGGCAAGGGGGTTGGAACTGGATGATCTTAAGGTCATTTCCAACCGAAACCATTCTGTGATTCTAAGAGCAGGGCAATGCTGAAAGCATCTTCACATGGGCTCTGCAAGTCATCTGGGAGCAACTGAACAAGCTACTCATTCTCTCCCATCTCTTCCAGTGTCAAGGACTGTAGCAGTTGAGGGATTCAGTGTGTGTTCAGTTCTGCCACCTTGCCATGGAGATGTCTGTAACTTGTCACAGATTGTCATTTCATCTCTCCAGTCATCACAGGGTGAATGGTCAGTGCTCTCCAGGAGACATCTTGTGTTCTGGAAGTGCAGGTCCTATTCTTGCCTTGGTTGCAGGTTAGGTGGATGGCCCTGGGATGTTTGTTTAGCATCCATCAAGCCCTGCAAGTCATGTAAGATACAAGAGAAGGTAGATTTCTACAGGAAGAAAGCATGCTGAGATTAGGATCAGCTCAGGAGTGAAATTTATTGTATTTATAAAGAAAAAAAAGAAACAAAACACCCCCATCCATGCTCCAGTTACAGGAAACACTGTTGTTGCTTCAGTGAAGGTGTATTTAAGATCACTGTACAGCCTGGTGTGATGAATTAGCTCCCGAAACTGAGCTGTCCCAGAGCTGTCCAGTCCGAAATCACTGCTGGTTCCCTACTGCCCTCCCTTCCTCCTCCTCTTTGTTCCCTTTCAGAGGCTCTGCATTGCAGCTTGAGAGGCTTTGGACCCAGTTAAGTTTTTTGCTTAAGCCAACTGCAAGGTGACTGAAACCATTTGTTCCTCCCTGCTCCTACCCCCCAGGACTGGGAAGTATTGCTCTTCTGCCTGTTTAAACCCAGATAGTCTTGGACCTTGGTTCTGCCTCAGCTTTGTCATGTGCTAGAGCAGCACTGACAATACACTGGCTTTTGTTTAAGCTCATGATTATTGGAGCTGCTCTGCAAAGGGTCATTGAGTTGCTGCAGTGGCTGATGATAATGTACACAGCAGGCTTGGCCCTTCACATGCACATTATTCTTGCTGCTGTCTTGACCAGTGCTCATAATGACAACGTCCTTGAACTGGAGTAGGCAGAACTTAAAGAGCATGCAGCTTGTTTATTTGAACCACTAGCTGCAGGCAAGTGTCTTATCTGAAGAAGAGGACTTTGCTGTCCAGCAATGTTTTGAATTGCTTGGCTACCAACAGGCAGAATTGAGCCTGTTTTCCATCGTGCAAGTGTGTTTTGTCAAGCATGAATGAGGATGCCCTGCTGCTGGGAGCTGCAGCTCTCTTGGAGTGAGGAATATGGAGCTTGCTGCTGGGTTCTGTCCTGTTCACAAGCTGGCTGGCTGACCTGGCAGCGCTCCCTTGTTCTTCAGCAGAGAGCGAGATGAGTAAATGAGAAATGTTTGAAACCCTCTTCTGAAATAGTCTCGAGAATGCTTCACTTCTTAGAAGAGATCCTATTTCCTGACCTTGTTATCCATTTGCAATCACAGTTACTCGGCTTTGATAGCAATAGCTTACTGTCCTTACAGTAATTGCCTACCTGGAAAGATGTTAATTTAAAAACCCACAAACAAACCATTTCTTGTGCATCTGAGTGTCCCAGCTGGGCAAAAAAATCATCTCTTATGATGGTTTCCAAGAGGCTGCAAGTTTCCTGTGAGTAACTAAGGCTCCCTTCCTTAAACCATTGACTCAAGAAAGAAAAGAAGGTGTTGGGTGCTCCTGCAGGAAAAAGCCTCTAAATTCTCCCCAAACTAAGTTTTGTCCTACAGGTAAATAGTACTGATGTTGCTGTCTAAAAATCAGTTGTAGGCAAATTGCTAAGATGGAGTATCTGACCTTTTCATATTAATTAAGCTTTCTAGTTCAGAGGGAGTGACAAATAAGCACTGAGGCTTGTTAATTTTGCATAGAGCCTGTCTTCCCACGTTCCTGAAGTAGAAAACACTGCGTGTGCTCCAGTGTTTTCTCCGAGACATTTTGCAAGGCCAAGATAAGGATAACTGTCAGGCAGGTGCCCTGAAGCTTATCTGTGTGTTTTCCTGATCTGTCCTGGAGAAGTTTAATCAAAGAAGTGTGTAAACATGTGGAAGTGATTGCAAGTGAGTGCTGTGTTTATGTTGGGGTCTTGACTGAAGTTTCTTTGCCTAACTTTATAAACTCTTTCAGCACTCTTCATTTTAGGGATTTCTGAAGCAGGAGTTTGGGGATATTAATGAGTTTCATTCCTGAAACATGCTTATGAACAGAAGAGGGTGTCCTCTGTGTCTAGAGTTCATTCCTCAATAAATAGAGTCCAGGCCTCAATAAATAGATCAATGTTAGGCTGTAAAGTGGGGATAGTCTGATGGGAATTGTGTCTTGTTCTTCATGTCGAAAGCTATGTTATAGTACCAAGAGTCACTAATGCCGTTCTCTTACTTATTCCTGCTGCCCTAGGAAGGAGAAAATAACGATAAGTTCTTCACTCACCCCAAAAATGCCAAAGCACTTGCTGCCTACCTCTTTGCACACAATCACCTTTTCTACCTAATGGAGCTGAGCACAGCACTGCTACTCCTGTTGCTTTCTCTCTGCGAAGCGCCGGCTGTTCCCATGCTCCGTCTTGGCATCTTTGTAAGTACTTCTGGGCACAAGGAAGAAGTCTGCCTGTTCTACAGTGCTGGGTGAGAGGAAAAGGAAGGCTCAGCATAGAGGAAGAAGGGAGCAGCAATAGGAAAAAAGCCACCTGGCTTGTTCTGTAAATTGGTTGACAGCAGAAAAGCCAGCCAGCAAAACATCCTTTTTGCATCTGGTGGACAGAGACCACAACGAAAGTATCATTTATTTCATATTATCCATTTGTGCAGATGTGAAAGTTTGTAAATGAGAAGTTTGTGGTTTCTCCTTGAGATAACTCAAGAACCTGGGTGCTGTTAAGGTCATTTTCAGGGTTAATACCCTTAGCTCGGCACCACCACTGGTTCCTAGAACACAGACAGATCCCAGCCTCGGACAGGTTGCTAAACCTTCTCCTGGCCTCTCCTCCCAGTGTTGTGAGCACTGTTTTTAATGTGTGAGTGACTTGAAGTTTTATGTCTAACCTTCCTAAAATGCAGGCTGAGAGAAGGGACACACAAACTGGTTTGTGCTGTTGTCAGTCCACGGCCACTTCATGAGGTACCACTGTCAGGCACAGTGCTAGGAGCTGCTGTTGCTGGTGGGAGGAGAATCTACGTCTGCCTTTGGGGCTTTTAATGGCACCCTAGGACATGCCAGGGGTGTAGAACAGCTCAAAGTATTCCTCACAATGAGTCACAGCTGCATAACTCAGTTGGGTTTTGAGCTGTGACTAAAGCTGAGGTTGTAAGAAAATACTATTGTCTGGTTTCTGCTGCATTTTACATATTCCAACAGAGATGGGGTCCTTCAGCACTGCCCACAGCAGTGTTCTGTTCCAGAGCTTGATCAGGACCCTGTCTGTGGTTGTCCAGAATGTCTGGATCAAGAGAAAACCTTTCCCTGTGGAAATCCTCTCTGCCCAGCAGCTCTCTTTCTTGCATTGCATTAGACCCCTTTCAGTCTCAATCTTCTAAAAGTGTTTCTGCTCAAGTTACTGGGGTCTTGCCCTTTTGTTTCAAATGTATCAATACAATTTTGGATGTGTTATTTGAGTCCAAAAGGGATGTGGATTTCAGGAAATTCTGAGCTCGTACTGCTCAGAGGGCAATAATAAAAGCACAAAGCCACAAACACAGAAACTGAAAACTGGTGCTGTGCTAGCTTTAAGAGTGGCCTTGGGTTTTCCTGCCTGTGTCAGAGCTGTGCTCAGACTATTGTCAAACCCATGTGCTTCTTGAGAAAGGAAGGGCAGAAGCTTGGCCTCTGCTGTGCTGCTGCTTTTAACCAGAAGCTTTGCTGCATTCTGACAGGTCCATGCAACCCTGGAGCTGTTTGCATTAATTGTGGTGGTCTTTGAACTCTCCATGAAGATGAGGTGGCTGGGCTTCCAGACCTTTATCAGGCACAAAAGGACTATGGTAAAGGTAAGTTGTGTGTGTGAGTGTTAGTGTTTCTCCTTCAGCATCTTCAGGAGTCAAAGAACCAGATTAAATACTGGCCTGTGCTGTAGCAGAGATGACTTAGCCTGTGTCCCAGCTGCCAAGTGATTCATGTAAGATCTCTTACGCTTTCAGGGACAACTCCCATGCTTCAAGTGTCCAGATAAATGGGTGGTCAGTGAGAGCTTTGCCTTTGCCAAAAGGAGACTGAGCTGTGCCTCTCACTAACCCTTTCTTTGCAGACTTGTGTGCTGTTTGTTCAGTTCATCGAGGCCATCGTGGTGCTGGTGCGCCAAACCTCGCACGTGCGCATAACGAGAGCTCTGCGCTGCATCTTCCTGGTGGACTGCCGCTACTGTGGGGCTGTCAGAAGGTGAGAGGGCAGCTGGCTGGGCTTTCTGCTGTCATGTCTGGGACTGGGCTGGAGGAAAAGCACCCTGATCCTGCAGGCATCTCAGCTCTATGTGTCTTTAAGGGGCATTTCAGATCTCGGGTCAATCTTTTGTAGTTGTGACTGAAGTGTACCAAGTGTCTTGGCCATGTAGGGGAATTTCCTT
>NW_009920875.1:25783-27538 GCF_000696875.1 Nestor notabilis
AAAACATTTGAACCCCCCCCCCCCCCCACCCCCCTGCCATGGGCAGGGACACTTCACCCTAGACTATGTCACCCTAGGCTCTGTCCAACCTGGCCTTGAACACTGCCAGGAATGGGGCAGCCACAGCTTCTCTGGGCACCCTGTGCCAGCACCTCACCACCCTCACAGTAAAGAACTTCTTCCTTATATCTAACCTGAACTTCCCCTGTTTCAGTTCGAACCAATTACCCCTTGTCCTATTGCTTATGTGTACTGTCCTCAGCGGTATAAACCACCTCAGAAGGCACACGTGGCTGTATTGTTTCTGGCTCCCAGGTTTGTCTGTAAACTGCACAATTGAATCACAGAGCTTGTCTTTAGTCTGGAGAAGGAAAGTTGACAGGGCGACATTAGTATTGTTTGCAGTACCTGAGAGCTGACTGCAAAGGACAGATAGGTAGCTTGGAAACAATCTTAGCTTTCTACTTGTAATCCTTGGATGGAGTGGGAAGAAAGTCCTTAAGTATGGTGTGTTGTCAGGGTTGTTTTTTTCCCTTGCCAACCTGGAGGAGAAAACATGCAAGTTTTCCTTTGTTGCTGTTCTATCTTCCAGAAATCTGCGACAGATCTTCCAGTCCCTCCCACCATTTATTGACATTCTTCTCCTCCTGCTTTTCTTCATGGTGATTTTTGCCATCCTGGGTGAGTTGTATTTATGGAAGATGAAGTCATGCTCTTAAACCAGACAAGACAGCCTGGATGAATATAAAGCTGATCAGACTCAAAGTCCTGCCAAGTTATTCCATTTATCCCATTTCATCTGCAGTCATCTGGAAGGCAGAATTAAAGATCCAAAAGATCTAGAAGCTGAGTATTTGATTTTGAGACAAAGGTCCTTTTGACCTCTGCTAGAGGATAGCCTGTGGTCTGTGTGTTTGTGGTTCCATCAACTATTCCTCAATCCTTGTAAGCTTAGTCTACATTCCCACAAATATATGTATCTGTAGTGTACCTCTTACAAGTCCTATACTCAAACCATCCCCAAAAAGTTTGTTTTACAAAAGGATTGGTGAAATGCCAATGTCATGTAGTGACAAATCTATATGGAGAAGGCCTTCCAGATACTCTTCTCTTCATGATTTTAGAGAGGGCTCACTCTTAGCACAACCTTCTTTTTGGGAACAGAGACTCACTAATGCTTGACATTAAACAGACTATTTTTGTTCTTTCCCCCTTTCTTCTCTCCTTCTCTCCCTTCCCTGCTGCCTCTCTAGGTTTTTACTTGTTTTCTCCTAACCACTCAGATCCGGTGAGTATCACTGATCCTTGCAGCTGAAGCTTCAGTCCCATTTTGACAGGCTGAAGAATCAAACATTGTTGTGTAGACATAACCCATTCGGGTGTGGTGGCCTGGCAGGCCAGATGCTAGCTGGTCAGAGGCTGCTTGGCAGTGTTACCCTGGTTTGCCCTCTGCTTGGAAGGAAGGCAGTGCAGAGAACTTCCTTAAAGACAGGATGTCCCAAAGGGAACATTCACAGAGTAGTTCCTTGTGCCTGGTGCCTTAATTCAATCAAATGAGCCACCTGCCACTGCCCCAGGGCAGGAAGGTGTCTGGGTGACAGCCTGTGCCTGTCAGAGTCTAACAGCCCCTAGTTCCTGCTGCTGTGAGTCTGTAACTTGTTGAGAGTGACTACTACAAATAGGTGAGCTTTTAATTGTTTTAACTCTTCACATGCCATCTGTTAGAGACCTTTGAAACAGATCAATGCTGAAGTA
>NW_009920875.1:27569-52152 GCF_000696875.1 Nestor notabilis
GGAGGCATCAGAGCTGCCTGTATTCAAGTGGGGTGGTGGGTTGTTTGTTCTGTGAATGAAATGTCACTATGAAATTCTGCTTGCATTTGGTCATGAGAGTGTTTTCTTTCAGTACTTCAATACCTTAGAGAACAGCCTTGTGAATCTCTTCGTGCTTTTGACCACTTCAAAGTAAGTTCAGGCTTTTCTAGCTCAGTATTTCACTTCGTCCTTAAGGAAATCTAGCAGAGCTGTCAGTTTATTTGCAGAAATGCTCCATCTCTTTTCCTCTGCATGAGAGGGAGATTTCCTGGGTCAGCCTGCATGGGAAGAGCTGATATTTCATTTTGGCTTAGGATGCTGTGACCTCAGATGCGGAGTTATCTCTAAGCAGCTCAGCCCACTTCATCGCTGTGAGGGCAATAAGGGGGGAAACACCCTTAGTAGGCCTTGGACCAAGAGGGGAAAGTTTCTCTTTGTGTTCCTTTGTCAGCCAACAGTTTGCTGTTGTGAAGTAACTTCCTATTCCTCTGCTTCAGTTCTCCTATCTACTAGGAAAGGGGGATAACACCAGTGGCTAAATATTGATCCGCTGTGAAGGAGAGCTCTGAGGGTTAGGAAATTAGCCAAGGATGGAATAAATCTTAGGTTGTAACCCTCTCACACCGAGGGTGTGTTGCTGTTGTTGCTAAATGTCAAAGCACAGCCCTTAGCCCCGTTACAAACCCCTTTTGCCCATTTGTTTTTTGGGATGTGCAAGGAATGTGCTTTTCATATTGATGTTTTTCACTGTGCTTCCATGTTCCTGCTGCTCGTTGCTAGGCACAAACCTCTGTGCCATGAGCAGCCCTGTTAGGCAGAAACGTGCAGCTCTTTGGCTGTGAGATTACACACACCCCTGTGCCTCCTGCCTTTGTAGTGGGATGTGTAGCATGAGCTATTTGGTGCTTACATTTGTGTCTATTTTGGATGCAGTTTCCCTGATGTGATGATGCCATCTTACGCCCGGAACCCCTGGTCCTGTGTCTTCTTCATAGTGTATCTCTCCATTGAGCTCTACTTCATCATGAACTTGGTGAGTCCCCTGATGAAGCACGTGAATTCTCTCTGCCTGACTTCAGAGCTCATTACCCAGCAGAGGCTGCCCCATTGCCAGGAGTCCTCTGTAATAACCTGAGACCCTGTGGCAGAATCCTTCTGCCAAAGTGGCAGCTTTGCTACAGACAGGACTCTCTTAATGCTTAACCACAAGGAATTGAACTAAATCACACAAACCAAAATGATACGGGTATCTTTCAGCTTCTCTCACATTAATATCATGCTTGGAGTGACATAGAGGGTTGCATGAAATTTATTGTCCTTTTCTTGCTTAATTATTTATCATAAAATGGCATTTTATGTTCTGGCCTTGCCTGAAATACTTTCTAAATCAGTTTGAAGGGGATGGAATTACTAAGGATGGCAGGACTTGAAGAGTGCTGACAACTGCAATGTGAGAGCATGGCTGCTGTCCTGGCTCTGCTTCTTGCAGCATCTAGGGGAGGGCCAGGACCAGCTCAGGGCAGGATGTGAGTGGTTGGAAATGGGCTTGCCAAAGGAGCTGAGGAATTCTGCAACCCAAAGTGAGTGGTTTGATGCTTGGTTTTCACTGCTCCTGTCCTAGATGGAGCATTAGCTTTGACGTGGGTTTGCCAAAGAAGGGTGAGTCCAGAGAGGGCCCTCAAAACCTGTTTTCCAGGAAGAAATCATGGCATTTTACCAAACCTTTTAATACTGTTCCGTTGGCATGTGTGAGGTTTAGCCACTAGCAAGTGTTGGGAGGCCAGGAACATCTGGATCTCTTCCAAAAAGTGGATCAGTGTGTGTGCAGTGTGCTCGGAGGTCCCTTTATGGGATCCCTTATGGCCAACAGGCCCTCACTGACTCCACTTGCCTCAGTCGGTGTAGTTTATGCCTCCTGCAGGCAATGCCCCTCATTGCCTCTCTAGGCTGGATGCTGCCTCTTTGAAACAGCACTGCCTCAGGTAGCTGCAGACTATAAAGATCAAAACATGACTTTCTCTGTTGTCTTCTCTCTGCAGCTTCTTGCTGTTGTGTTTGACACCTTCAATGACATTGAGAAGAGGAAGTTCAAGTCCTTGCTGCTGCACAAGCGCACGGCCATACAGCACGCGTACCGCTTGCTGATCACCAAGCAGGTACAGGGCTCTGCAGGCACTGGGGTGCAGCAGGAGGGGAGGTCAACAGTGTTCTAACACCACCAGTGGTCTGGAGAGTTTAAAAAGCATGTTCTAAAAAAGATAACTGAGGTCTGTTGGCTGTGATCATACCAAGGGCTACTAGGTTTTTTCATTCATGTAACTTGTCTGTATCTGTTTCTGGAGGAAAGCCAAAGTAGTCTGAAATTCAGTGTGAGATCATGGAAGTGTCTTGATAAAATGAGTGAAATCTGTTCTGGAGTGCATGCAGTCGTTGATTTCTCTCTGATTCAGTGTGGGTCACTTGACTAGCCTCTCAAGCATCAGTACTGAGAGGAGGGGTGGGTCATACCAGTGAAGAACTGGTACAGATGCTGGATACTGCATGAGTAAATGGTTCAGAAACAGAACTAACGCACCTACAAACAGCTCTTTATGAGGACAGAGCACTTGGGGAGAGGGTTGATTTCTTGCTTAACTGTGGAACAGCAAGAGAAACAAGGCCCAAAAATAACTAACCCACTTCTAGTAGATTAGTTCATGTTTAGGGCACATAGCTGATAGAAGTGCCAGTAAAGAGATCTATTAGGCTGCCTACTAATTTCCCAAGAAGAGGGGTTGAACTCTGTTGCTTGAGGTGTCTGGTTAGACAATTTTCACATGATAGGGCAATAGGGAAGAGTTCTGCATTTGCTGGGGGGGGACTGATTGCCAGGAGAGAGATCCTGGTCTCTGTGCTCTGGGATTAGCTCAGCATGTTGAAGTAATAGCTTAGGGTACTTCTGGGGCTTAGTTATAATGGCATCTTACAGCGATGTAGAAATCCTGCCTAAACCAAATCCAGAGTGAGAATGAAATCTGTTAGCCTCTGTGTGCTTCTGCCTGATGTTGCTGCTTCTGACAACATTCCTTTGTTTCCAGAGGCCGTCTGGAATTTCCTTCAAGCACTTTGAAGGGCTGTTGCGGTTTTACAAGCCTCGGATGTGTGCCAGAGAGCGATATCTCACATTCAAAGCACTGAATCAAAGCAATACTCCTTTAGTCAGGTAGGATGGGGTCTTATGGCTGCACCCAGAGCAGGGAGATTGCTTTACTTTGGAGAGGATGGCTGGGTTTATGGAATGAACATTGAGATGTGGGAATAGAGTTAAATGATTGAAAGGCTTTGCCTGGAAAGCAGCTTGGAGGGGTGGGTGCCCTGAGAGCTGAGCTTTTCCTTTGGAGGCAATGGAGTTCCTGCGTGCCCTCTTGTGGATGCAGCGCTCTGCTGGCAGTCACCAGGCAGCCTGTTTCCCACCTCCCCTGCCAGAGCAGAGGAGCAAGGAACTGAGGAACAGGATTAGAGCCTACAAGGAGCATTTCTTCACACCGTGCAGCCTCGCAGCTTAACAAGTTTCTGTGTTTTACCAGCAGCTGGCTGTGCCCCCTAAGGCTTTGTTAATTAAAATCCGGTTCTGCTGGTGCTTTCAGGACTGTCATCCTCTGTGTTATGAGGCAGAGAATTACCATTCTGGTGGGTGGATGGGTGCAACTAACTCCAGCCAGCATGGAAGTAGAGGGAAATAGAGCAGGAGACCTTCTCTGCCTTATCCTTTGTCTTGGCCACAGGTAGGCTCTGAGTGAGCCTCCCATGAAACTGGTGCTGATGCTTCTTAAAATCAAGTGCCACAGAGAAGTATTGAAAAGGGCACAGGGAGAAAAACTGAGTTCTTAAATTTAGGCACCTAAGGACACCAGTAAAAGTCTGGGAAGTTCAGCATCCTCACTTTCAGACAGCTAAAAGCTGTTACAGGCCTGACCCTAAGCACCTAGACAGGCATTCATGTTTTATGAGTTTCTTTGCTTTCATGTCCTTGTTCAAATATCACTGTTACCTTGAAAAGAAAATGTGCAAAGACGTTAGAAAAGGACTGTACGGGGCATTGAGACAGTCCAAGACTTCTTCACAAAGAACAGTACAAGCTCTATCTCATGCAGTTTGCTGTCTAAGCCTCAGGACTTCCCTCTCAGTGGCAGAATTTTGGAGTTGAGTGGAGTGAGAGTTTCCTCTAAGAGTTGTAGCATTACAGAACAAAGGTGGGCTTTGCACCCTGTTGTGGCTATTGTCAGTCAGTAACCCTTGGCCAGGCTGGGAAGAGCTCAGTGTTGAGTTCTATCAGTGTGGTTCAGCTCTAATAAGGAGTTAATAACTTCCAGGGACTCTCTGCTGCTGCTGCTGCCTGCCAAGGACAGTTAAGGATCTAACCAGCTCCAAGGCTCTGATCAGATGCTTCTTTCTGTTTTGCAGTCTGAAGGATTTTTACAATTTCTATGAAGTTGTTGGCTTAAAATGGAAGGTGAGTATTTAATGGGTGGAAAAGAAGGGAAGTGTGTGTGGGAGGGAGAGCAAAGGAGGCCAGTGATTAAAGAGAAGGTGGGTAGGAAAGCAAGGCAATCTAAAAGCAGCAGATGACAGGGATAAGGTGGGTGTCCATCACTGCACGTTTCTGTATGGATGTAGCACTGACTTCTGATTGTGGCTGTTCTGATTCCAGGCAAAACGAAATCGGGAGCACTGGTTTGATGATCTTCCAAGGACAGCATTCCTTATTTTTAAAGGTAACAGGCTGTGCTTCCATGAGAGCGTATGTTCGGCTAACAGGAAGAGCATTTCTTTACAATGACAGAGCCCTCTGAAGGGACCTTCTTGTATGTCCCTGGTAAACCACTGAATGAAGGCCTACTGACCTGCTCTCTGTGTATTCAGTCTCCAAGGAAGGTTTCTGTCATGTAAATGTTCCCTGTGCTCTGACCCAGACCCTGGCTTCCTTAAAATAAGAGACTTCTTGGCAGAAGCAAACCCTGAGGTCATGGAGGGCTGTATTCCTTTTTAAGCACAGAAGTTAGGTGGCAATTTATGATTCCCAAATCCAGTAGTTTATAGAGCTTCTCCATAGCCCAGGCAGCAACTCAGAGCAGTGACTGTGGAGTGGGATTTGTGTTTTCACAAAGGCTCTTGTTGGGCTTCCTTACTCCCAAGATGTGGTTGCAGCGCTCATACAGGTCACGTTGGGGTTGGACCCGGATGAGCTTTAAGGTCCCTTCCAACCCAAACCACTCTATAAGTGCAGCTGCTCAGGAAGGGGAAAGAGGTCTGAAATACCCATCAGTGTGATCTGTCTTGATAATGTGATTTATCTCTCATGTCCCACGTTTCCTGGCCGAGTGTAGCTATTCACAAGTAAGAACTTATCTGCAGTTCTTTCTCAGCATTGCATGCTAGTGGGAGAGAGTTAACAGCACTGCGATCCAAACACACAGCTGCCTTGGGTGTCCTACATATCTCTGCTGATGCACTCAACCCTTCTTGACAGCATGTGAGGTGTTCCAAACGCAGACAGTGCTTCAGCAGCTGCATTTACCTCTGTCCACACCACAGAACTAGGACGTAGAGCGGAAAGAAAAGGCATCTTGGGGGTTAAGGATAATGAGTTCATTGCTGCTGACATTCTAGAGGAAATCAGAACTTGGTCCCAGGAAGTAAAAGTTAATAATCTGCTAATCTGTGTAGCTTCAATGCTGAGGATTGGTATGAAAAATGTCTCTAAGAAGATGATAGAAGAATCTGTGTGAGGTATGGAGGATCACATAAACATGTGTTTTGTCTTACTTTCCTTCATGCAGGCATCAACATCCTTGTGAAGTCCCATGTGTTCCAATACACAATGTGTAAGTAGAAGTAACAAACTGTCTCTACTAGGCTCCCTTGGGGCTGGTATGCTGTGCCTGCCAGCCCTTGCAAGGCCTTCAGTGTGGTGGGGCCTGGTTTTTGCTCTGAGCCATCACTCAGGTACAGTTTTGGTAGAGAAGGAGGGAACTTCACGCTTGTACCAACCCCTACTGCAGCCTGGAAGGGAGGTTCATTTGTTCACTGCTTTATAACACACTTGTGGGTCTGAGTCAGCTGCTTGGGCTGAGGTAGGTTGGTGGTATCTTTCACAAGCCTTGAGGTTTTTATCTTGCAGCTGAAGGATGCTGGGTAAGGAACTGCCTTGTCAGTCAAACACCTTCTTCTCTTTGTACTTGAGAAGGTGTGAGCATCTTTTATTGTGGAGGGATCCCTTGGCAACTGCAGGAACGATTCTGTGCTTCTCTTCTCTGGAAGAGCATTGCTGTGTTCTGAAAGATCTGTTCCTACTCAGTAATTGGGAGGTTTTTTGAATGTTGGAGAAGTTTTTTTGTAAATTGGGATGCTAAACTGAAGAGGTTGGTTGGAGTGAGGAGATCTGAATGAAAAGGAGAAGTCCTGCACCTCCAGTTCTCCAGACTTGAATGTTGGGGAGCAGCGATAGATCCAATAAGGCTTTGTCCTGCATTGCTGGGGACCCAAAGGTCCTTGAGACCTTCTTCCAGAACTAGGAGGAAGCTGAAATAGACAGGTAATAACATGCCAGAAGGTAGGATAATTATGAGTAAAAATGATAGAGCATAATTCAGACCATTGGTTTCTTTTAATTTTGTTTCCTTCTGAAGATAAAGGCACCACATCTGTTAAAGACCTGGGAACACTCAGGATATGAGAGTCTCTAAGTGTGTTGAATTGGAAACAATGACCCTGCCACTTGTCCTGTGTTGTACTCTTTTTATTAGCCTAGGAAATGTATGTCCTCTTCCCCAGGAGTGGTTTTGCTGTGAGTTTTTACTTTGTTTTCCAGATACTGTAGTGGCTGTGAATGGAATTTGGATTCTTGTTGAAACCTTCATGCTGCAAGGTAGGCAATATCACAGCTTGTTTCTTGACTATGGTGCTGGGGGATTAAAAAACAGGGAAGGCTAGAAAAACCTCTTCTTGTGTCTTGCAGGAGGGAATTTCTTCTCCAGAAACGTCCCATGGAGCTACATAGTCTTCCTCACAAGTAAGCTGATGGTTCCAAGAGAGGGGATGTCATTTCATAAGGAGTTGGGAGGGGAATAGACAGCTCTGTTCCTATGTTCAGTTTGAAGTTAAAACTTAGCCACAGGTGTACAGACTCCATCTAGAGCACTGCTGTGCGTGGCAGGAATTGTCAGCATCCACACAGACCCAGGTGAACACGCTGCCTCTTACCTCTGCTGCAACTCTGCAAAAGTTGCTTTCTTGCTCTTCAAGCTGGCTTCAGCCTCATTTGTTAGGCACAGGGTACAGAGTGATGAGCTCCTCCAGAGCTGGGCTGGCTCTCTGTGGACTTGCTCACATTGCTTTGTGCTGCCCTGGCTATCCCAGGAGCATTACCAGCTGTGGTCTGGCTGCACATCTGCCACACAAAGCAAGGGCAGTCTTGTTGGAGGGCAGAGTGCAGGGGGCTGAGGAGAACACTGAAAGGACTAGTTGAACTAATTGATGAGTTTTTTGATTGCATGCCATGAACATGGTACAAGCAATTGCTTATCTTCATGTGCTGGTTCATTGCACTGCTGTAGAACTCTCCAGTGATGTGAATACACTTCCCTTCTCCTGCCAGTGTCTCTTGCTTGAAGAGAAGCAAAGTATAGCTCCATTGAATGAAAATAGCATGTAAAACTGCAAAAGGAGGTTCTTTGGAGAATCTAGGAGAGGTTACTCTAAAGGATAGCTCTAGTTCCATGCCATTAGTCTTCAAAACACTTGTTAGGGAAGTTTGAAGGCAGAGGCACTCTGCAATGCTGCTTTTAACAAGGATGTTGTCATCCAGCTCTTCACTTCTCTCCCACTGCCCTCCTTGGAACCTGGAAAGAAAGATTTGGGCATGACAAACAGGACATCATCATGTTGTTATGATGTTCTTTAACATACAGGCCCACAAGGTGCTGCCAGGACAGAAGGTGAAAGTAGAACAGCTTGTCTTTGAAAGCATCTCTCCCTGCAGGTCAAGGCTAGGCTGAGGGATGTCGATATGTTCCACTGAGATAGGACATGAACAGGCAGGACTGAATTCCCTGCACCACTTTCTGGCCTTTCCTACAGGAGCTTGTGCCTCAATGTATAGCATGTCAGGTTTGTAGACTGCTCTGGAGAGAAATCACCATGAATACAGGGAAATGTGTTGATTTGGAGGGAAAATGTCTCGTTGGCATCGCACAGAGGATAAGGAAGATGGGTGGGGGTCTCTTAAACCTATGTTCAGAAGTTCTGTACTTAAAGCACCACACATCTGTGAGGGCAAACCTTTGCATAAGCCCTCCTTGTGATGCTGCTCATTTCTGACCATGGCTGTCATCTTCTTTTACAGTCTATGGCGTGGAGCTGCTCCTGAAGACCACTGGGCTGGGGCCTGTTGAGTACCTGTCCTCAGGTTGGAATCTGTAAGTGTGCACTGATGTTCTTGAGAGAGAGGTGGTCAAAATTGTTGGGTTAGACAGACTGACTTCTGAGAGGAGGTTTTAGGCCTGTAGATGAGGCCATCAGCAGGCCTTGTGTATCTTGTTAGGCTGGAGCAGCACCAAATACCTCTTCTCTGCTGACTAGTGATAAGTCATTGCTCTTATTTTATTGTGGTGTTTGTTCTGTTTTCTCTCCAGCTTTGACTTCTCAGTCACACTGTTTGCATTTTTGGGGCTCATGGCACTGGCATTTAACATGGAACCCTTCTACTTCATTGTGGTCTTGCGACCCCTCCAGTTGCTGAGGTGAGATGGGAAGGCTGGAGGTGGGTACAGAGGGGAGAAAACAGCCAGGCTTGTTTTCCATCAATCCAGTTGAGGACAGAGCTCCTTACCAGGAGAGGGCAAAGATTGCTCTGTGGGTACGTGACCATGGCAAGCAGGAATTGTGTGGGGTAATGGGATTAGCCAGAGTTATCAAAATGAATGATAACAAAAACTTGGGATGGCATATGAAACCCGTGCTTTGGAGCTTAAGCTGATCTCTAATAGAGATCAAGGGATTTACCAGGGGCAGATTATCCTGTGTCTGCCTTCGTGGGGTTCTTACACCTCCTCTAAATTGTCTGATGCTGTTCAGAGAAAAGCTGTTGTGTCAGGGTGAGACAGTCTGAGCCACTTTAATAATTTCCATTGAATTACCAGAAATTACAGTTTTCAAAAGGATGCTGCTTTCTAGGGTGAAGTGCAGCCCTGCTCTAACTGCATCTCACTCTTGAAGCAAGACTGTGGCCTGTAACCTCTCTGGAGCTGAGTTATTTGGGTCTGATTAACCCTCTCATATCGAGGCTGTTGGGATGTACCTCTGCAGAACAGTGGGAGAGTCATAGTGGGAAGGCATTGGAGGCAAAAATGTTGTTCTGTTAAAACCAAACTCATGTAATTTAGCTCTTCAGTGAGGATTTAAAGAAGCCTTTATGACACTCGAGAGGAGGGGGGGAAAAATACTGTTTTCTCTGTTGCTGCCCTGCCAAAGTCTGTGCTTGGCAGCTGTGTTTCTCTGTAAAGGCTGATGGAGTTGCCAACTCTTACATTAGCACAATGTAGTTTTCTTTCATCCATTTTTATTGGGTCATGGGGGAAGCACAGGACAGCTTGTGTCTGAGGGAAGGAGTAATGAATCCTGACCCTGTGCACAGGACTAGTTCTTACAATTTATTGTTGTTTAAATAGCTGTTTATGCATCATGCTGTGTAAAAAGACCTCGACTTTTCCTGGAGGTTCCTCAGTCCTGTAAACACTTAGTTGGATGTGCCATAAACATTCAGATGGGACAGTGGGACACTGTTAGGTGAGCAGAAAGGGCAGATCCTGTGAGTTTGGTGTCAGGAAACCTCGCTGTTCATTGACCTGGGAGGTACAGAGAACTGTGATACCCACCACCACAGGAACGTTGCTGTGTGTAGGAACTCCTCCTTTAAAAGCTTCTCCTTTAAAGGCTTCTTCTTTCAGGCTATTTAAATTGAAGAAACGCTACAGAAATGTGCTGGACACTATGTTTGAGTTGTTCCCCCGGATGGCCAGGTACTAACTTCTCCTTTGGTGATAGTGGGGAGAGGGCAGGGAGGGTTTCGTGTCTCGGGCTGGGGTCTGAGATAGGGACCTGTCAAACCTGCTCAAGATTTGATCTGTCTGCTCTGATCTGTCAGTAGATCGTTACTGATCCCTCAGGGTGCTGCAGTGGGGTGTTAATCTTCCAGTCTCTTGGCACAGTGTGTGATAAGCAATACTCCAGCACCCTGAGCCTCCTCCTGCTTTTGTGTTAGGTGGATAACTACAAGCCAATGCTTAATTTTACTCCCCCACCCCAGCTTTTGGTGAGAGGGGAGGCCCAATTGGGAGGAACATTGGCATGAATATACTCAGCCCCAGATGTTTAGTATAACCACTGCAGAGCATTATTGTGAAATGGTGGGGTAGAAGGAGCTTGGTGTTTGAGTGGGGCATCCTCAGACTTTATTCTCCTGAAGGAGGTCTGAGCAGAGTGTGTTAGAGAACCCTGTTCTTGGCACAGTCCCTGCATCCAAGGACATGGAGAGGGCAGACACAGTGTGTGGTGTTCTTTGCTAAAGAAACTGGAGAGGCATTTGTTTACCAGAAAAAGACAGACTGGGAGGGAATCCAGGCTGCTTTTCAGTTTCTTTTCAGTGAGTGGCAAGCTCCTTGTCCTAGGACTTCTTGAATGAGAGCAGGCAAAGAACTGCAGAGCCACAGCAACAGGGAGGGTGGTCTGGGGTTCCCATCCATTGAAAATTCCTTCCAGAGCAACTGTTTCCCTGCCTTAACAACTCTCCAGTAACACAGTACTCCTTCTGTTTTTGCCTTCAGTCTGGGTTTAACCCTGTTGATCTTCTACTACTGCTTTGCCATTGTTGGCATGGAGTTCTTTGCTGGCGTGGTCTACCCGAACTGCTGCAAGTAAGTAGTGCAAATCTACCACCCTCTGGAGTGGTTTTGGGGCATAGCCAGTAGCAGTGAGCTTTGGCAGCTCTATCTCCCTGTGGAGAATGGGCCAAAGAATGGGTCTGAATGGAGTTTTGCTACTAAGGATGTGAAAATCTAGGAGACACTTCACTTCTCTAGGTAAGATTGGATGAAGTGGCTTTTGAAAGTACTTGGAAAGGGAGAGATTTCTGTGGTAGCTTTGCTGGTTTTAATGAGCTCTAACTTGCTTCAGGTAGTTGCACTTCTTCATGCTGCTGTGACTGGAAACTCTTGTAACATCTGCTCTAGAGTGAAGATTTTTATCTTGGTGGTGCCAGAGCTGCTTGTCCAGACATGTTACATATGTAAGGCCTCACTTCGTACTGAGTTAAATTCGCCTGGTTTTGGAAGCCAAGCTGTCCTGTACCCTTTTCACCTTAAATGAAGGCAAACCACTTGGAAACACCAAGCTTTAAGGGTGTGAGCCAAGGAGTCTAACTCAAACACTCAGTTTCTCTCTTATAATATTTGCTGAGTGATTAGAAAGTCTCATGTGCTCCCTGGGTTTGTGCTGAGCTGTGAAGGAGAGAGGCTTGCTCTCAGAGGAAGAGGCAAGTGTTGGCCAAGAGGTAGAAACTGCTGCTCAGCGCTTTCTAAGTGTTTTGGTATTTATAACCCTTGAGATTTTCCTTGCTTTTCCAGTCTCATTCTTTGTCCTGGTTTCTCCCACCAGCACAAGCACAGTTGCAGATGCCTACCGCTGGGTGAATCATACAGTTGGCAACAGGACGGTTGTGGAGGAAGGTTATTACTATCTCAACAACTTTGACAACATTTTGAACAGCTTTGGTAAGGGCAGTTTTGTCTGTAGCAAAGCCTATTCCTTGGTGCATCTGTGTTCCTGCAGAGCTGGATGGCAGGACTGTAATGCTCATACAAGCCTGGGACTCTCCCAGAGTCCAACTAATGCAGCTCAAACACTTAGCATCCTGCTCTCTCTGTCTGGAGAACTCCAGCTGGCTAATTGTGCCATGACTGTTTCGCAGGGTAAGCCAGTAGAGTCTCCTAAAAGCCACTGTGAAGCCAGCAGATCTGTTCTGACTGGTGATCAGACCAGACTTCCAGAGATGTTTAAGGAGGGCTCTAAGTCACTACCCTTCTAAAGAACCAATAGTGATGCTAACACATTTATTTAAACCCACTGATGAAGAATAATTAGAATCTGTTGATTACTCTCCATGATTTTTCTTAATGTATAAGCAGAGATGGTTATCTTCTGGAGATTTCAGAGGTCTCTGTGCTCTCTGGTGGAGTCAGGTCTGTTTCTGATTCTTTTAAGAAATACAGGTTAAGCCATGCTCCTGGTTCTGTAGATCTAATGCTCTTTGTCTGAAGTAATAGCAGTGATGAGGGTTCTGCCTCTGGATTTCCTGGCTGTGTTTAAACTTTGGTGTCTTGCCTCAGTCTTCCGTGTCAAATACTTTGTCTAAGAATCACTGTAAAGTAGGTCAGGGATGGATGAAGCAATTGTCTGTGTTTTTCTCCCACTTGTATACAGTGACGCTGTTTGAGCTGACGGTCGTCAATGACTGGTACATCATCATGGTAGGTAAACCTCAGCTACCTTGTGTGTATGGACAGCTCAGCCTCTTGGCCAGTTGAGTTAGATCTTCCAGGCCACCACTGCTGTCTTCCCCTGGTGACTGGAGACAGGCCCAACGTTGTCGCTTGTTGCCAGACATCTTTTGGTCCTGATCATTGGGTGGCATTTGACCTCTGGCAATGCTGGGCATGAATCTTGACCAGCCTTCAGGCCAGGTTTCACAATCTGCACAAATGATGTCACACTGTATTCCAGCTTGTCACCCTGCTGCCCATGATGTGTTCTCATAGCAGCAACATCTCCCACAGCCTCAAGCTTTAAATGATCTGTGTGATCACATACAGAAACCTCTTTATCTAGCTTGAGAGGCAGATTAACTGCAAGGACCAGTTGGGGCATTGAGCATTGTGAAGGCAGTTCCTGGGGTTAGCTATAGAGCCACGAATGAGAGAGTGTTTATGCTGCTTTATGTCTGTTGGCAAGCAGTTAACAGCAGACTCCCCCTTCTTTTGTGCACTACTGACTTCTTCCCTCTCCTCTTTAGGAAGGGGTGACATCCCAAACCACTCACTGGAGCCGTCTTTACTTCATGATCTTCTATATTGTGACCATGGTAGGTTTCTGGACATGCTTCATGCATCTAATAGTGGGAATGAGGAAGGGAGACAGCTTTAGTGTGTTCAGAGGGAGCTTCCATCCCTGAATGAGGACAGCTTTGCACTTCTACCTAAACATCTTCCAGAAACAGGTGTGAGTCCACATCACTTGCAGAAAGTTGAATTTAGGGGTATTGACAAAGCTGATGCTGCACAAATCTGGGCCTGGGGTAAGAACGAGGGCAGCATGTCCCTGTTGTAGTTGACTGTTAGTAGTTTACTCACAGGTAATGTGTGACATGTGCATCTGTGCATGGAGGAGCATAGAGTTGAAGCACAGACCAAATGCTCAGCTTCCTGTTGAACTGGACTGGAAGAACCCCCGCAGCAGCAGCCTCCTGATCCCTTCTGTTCATGTCTTCTCCCAGGTGGTGATGACCATCATTGTGGCTTTTATTCTGGATGCTTTTGTCTTCCGCATGAACTACACTCGGAAGAACCAGGATTCAGAAGGTCAGAATATGGCTGAAATGTGGCTGAAACATGGCTCAAATACTTGAGCCATTTCAAGCAACTTATCTGAAGGTAGAAGTCTGCCACATTTCAGGAAAGGAATCTAGGAAACATAAGAGCAATGATGTAGCAAAGTTCAACAAGAGACCTTTCAGGAGGAGAAGGGGATTTTTTATTCTCTTTAAACCAATTTCCTTCCTCACTAATACACCCACTGGCACCAGAACATGTCTCCAAGTGGCCTGTGAGCATTCAAGCACTAAAATGCTGATAAACCAGCACTAAAATGCCGGTAAACCAAGTGGTTTACCAGCACTTTCTGCCGTGACATGGAGGACAATGGACGCTGCCTGTGCTGTTCTTTCCACATGTCCCAGTTGTATTTAGGCTGGTGACTACATGCTGGTTTTGGACATGCCTTCCTGTCCCTTTTAGGAACTGGCAGGGACTGGTCTCTGCATCCCCTCACCCCTGTGAGTCAGCAGTTTTACTGTCTTTTGTCTCCTGAGCTGGCTGTCTGAAGCTGTGTGTTACTCCATGACCTGCTAATTTAGGTGCCATAAACACACTAATCTCTCACAGCCCTTTTCTTACCAGTCTTTCAGGTGAGCTACACCCAGACCTTTCTAGTCATTCTCTGTGCAGACTAATCTTTATCATTCTTGACCCTTTTGTGCAGGAAGGAGATTCTGCAGTCATACATTTAGTCCCAGAGAATCTACCACAGAAAAGTGATGGAGGCCCCAGCCACAGGAGTATCTTTGATCAGCCCCTCATCCTTCTTAGGTGCCAGGAATTGTTAGTTACAACAACACTTTCCATTGTGATTTCTCCTGCACCCAGTTTGACGGGTGCAGTGAAAGACACTTGTTAGCACTGAACTCCCAAGCTGGGTCAGGCAGCTGAAGGTCAAAAGGCAACAATTCCCATGTGATTATTTGCTTTGCTACTTAATTTACAGGCAAACGAACAGCTACAAGATGCTGAGGAGCCTGATGTCTTGTAAAGCTGAGGTGCTTGCTGGCCCTACACACTAGTTAACTTCTTCCCTGCCTTAGTGGGGGACAAGGACATACATGTTCTGGTCACAAAAGCAGGTACAGGCTGTGCCTGATCATCTGGCTTGGTCCTGTGTGCTGTTAAGCTTTGCCTTCCAGGATTGTAATAGTGGCTGATGGAGCAATGTTCATCTTGGAGACTTCTCTTTCTTTTTCTTGCCTCTCCAGAAGACAATGGCATTGTGCTGGAGAAGGAGATCTCCAAGGAGGAAGTGATTGGCATCATCGAGCTGTACAAGCGGATTTCAGCTGCTGGTGAAACAGCTCAGCTGCAGAAGATCGTTTTGCAGATGGACAAATACGGGGTAAGAGGAAACACCTAGTGCAAGTTCTCAGCTCCAAGGGAGGGAGGCGTGCCAGGGCCACAAATGCTGTCTTGAGAGGCACTGCATGTGTCTGTAGTGTTGAGAGCTGAGCTACTGGAGGGGCTCTGCAGCATGGGCACAAAGTTTTGCTGCTCTAGAAAAGTAGCAGCTGAATTTCCCCTATGCTCTGAACAGCCTCAACAAAGACAAAGGCTCATTGCTATTGCCTGCAGACTTTGCTTAGAGCTGTCCTGGCCCAGTATTGACTGGAAAAAAGTATGTTTATTTTTCCCTAAGAAAGCCACTGTCTTGTAATTCTGCTCCCCTCTCTGTGCATCATACACTTAGGCTTGGACAGTCCCAAAACACTATGCAGCAATATGATGGTATTGATTCCACAAACACCATGGCAGTGCTTACATTGTTTTAGAACAGGATGGACAGTTTGGAAAGTGAGCTGACCTCTTGCCTCAGAACTGTTGTCTCATGCATCTGGGAAGAGCTTAAGTGGTTGTTTTAATAACAGCCATTATATTCTTATATCACCACTATAAAATGCAGGTGCTCCAGTCTCTTAGCTGACCTTTATTTGCTTTGGTTGGCTTAGTTAAAGGCTGAGCTCTTGTTCATACAGACAAAATTCAGAACAGCCATGATGAAACTGATCAGAAGCAGTTTTCAAGACAATAAAGCAAAGGAAGATGCTGCCCTCAGCCTTGCAGTGGAGTAAAGAATGATGATGACATCTTTTGCTTCTCAATCCTGCACATATAACCTGTGGTCAGAGAGTAATTCAAGATTTCAGCTCTCTGTGCACATGCTTTAAGAAGTCCAGGCCTATGAAGTAAAAAGTGTGGTCTAGGCAAGTGGGACCTGAGATTGTTCTTAGACAGGATCTTACGTGGAAGCTTGAGCTTGAGGCCTTGTTCCAGGCACTGATGTTATGTTCATCCAGCTAAATTAAGCACCACTGACAGACACATCTGTCTGAGGCCCAGCTCCCCCTGTAGTCTTTTGGGGATCTGCTCAGTGGGATTTGTCTCAGCCTGCAGTAGATGCCTGCATTTGTTTAGGTGATGTGCCCCCTAAAATGCCTTTTTCCCATAACAGCAGAAGGAGCCCAGGATAGCCTGAGCTCCTCAGTGGGTGATTGGTGTCTGCATGAAGGATGCCTAAAGTTCCAGGGCCTGATCGAGTGAGCTCCTCAGTGACTAATGAATGTCTTTTTCTTTGTTTCTCCTCCTCCTTCCCCCAACGCTTTAGCAAATGTCAACAGTGTTTCTGGGACGCAGATCAAGGACCAAGAGTGATTTGAGTATGAAGATGTATGAGGAGGAGATTCAGGTACGTGGGCCTGAGCTGGAAATACCAGCAAGTCTCTCTGGTGAGGCAAACATTACCTAGAGTAACAAACTAGCCTTTTGAACACCAGAAGCCTCCTTGCTCCAAGACCCAGGCAACCATGGAGGGTGGGCAGTAGATGAAGTGTGCTCCAAATTGACTAGTTCTTGTGCTCAGGGGCTTCTTTAACCCTCAGGGCATGTCAGAGCCTGTGTCGAGGTGCCCAGTGTGGTGTGTGTCAGCCCAGTATCCATGCAGTCAGGAGGTGTGTAGGCACTGAGCTTGGACTCGCTGAGGTGGACGTGCCTGCTGGGGCTATGAGCACACGTGTGCTCTGTTCCTGGGGCTCAGCTGCTGCAGGTGAATTTAAGCCCCTGGAATGTGGTTGTGTTTGAGCTTGGGTGTGTCTGGCTGACACAGGAACCAAGTGTTCTCCCAGGCAGATGGTGTGAGCAGTGCTGCCTGGTTTTCCTTTAGCAAGCTAACAAAGATGGGAAACACTTAAATCGGGTCATTCTCCCGATTGTTTAGGGGATTCTTCCTAGTGCCCTTCGTGGTCAGGAGCTTTATGCCATGGCTTTAGTCACTGTAGTCTTCTCCAGACATTCACCTCCAAGTTGAAGGACATGGGCTAATGTAATGATTAGTACTGAAAGAATTAATCTTGTACCCATTTAAATCTGTCCTTTGACCCCTGGGCAGCTTGCTTGGGGATGAGTCTTCAAACCCCTCATAAAATTAAACGTGTTATTTACCATGGAGCTAGATGGAAATCTGCAGAGAAGCTCCCCACCCATTCTGCTTGGACTCTGATTCATAACATACTGCCCGGGATTGGGAGCAACTCCACAAATCCCAAACATCCCACAGACATCAAGACTAGAGACGTTCAGGAGGGACATCCTGAGAGAGGGATGTTCCCTTGCTCAGGTTTATCAGTTCAGCCAACTGTAGCTGGTGCTTCTTGCTTGGGTGGTGGGTGGGAAGGTCTTGGTGCATCCATCACAGCCATGCTGCAGGTCACCAGGTTGTTCCAGGAGCTTAGGCTATGTCCAAGGCTGTGGGATGAGCCCCTCTGCCTGAAGTGATGTGCCCTCACACAGCAAAGCAGCCAACCACCCTGCCCTTGGGGTCCTCTGGGGGGCTGCAGGGCCAGGGTGGGGCAGAGCCTGATCTCGGTGTGTTTGATCTCCTGTTGCAGGAATGGTATGAGGAGCATTCCAGAAAAGAGGAAACTCAGACACCATTGCAAGAGCCTGCATCTGCTTCCAACAGCTCTCTGAAGCCCCTGAGCCTCCGACAACGATCCCAGACTGTCATTTAGGCCTAGCTAATGCAAGCCACCTTCTATGCAATAACCTAGAGTATTACTTCACAGCGTATATATTGGGATGGTGTATATAGATCTGTTCAGTGTTTGGCGTTAGGGTTTCAAGCTCTTCCCCTAGGCAGTGAATTGCTGAAAACCAGAGGCCCGGGGGACTGTGTGTAAGGCTGCTGCACGCAGACTGAGCATGATGGTCATGCTCAGCACAGAGCAAGCAGCTCGGGCAGAACACAGACCTTCTCCCCCTGAGCCACTTCCCAGGCTCCAGCCTGCTCTTTGTCTTACCACTAACAGACCTTGGGGAAAGGGATGTGTAATCCAGTAACAGCAGGAAATGTGCTGAAGCCACCTGCTTAGTATTAAAACTTTTGCCCTTTTTAAAGAGCTCTTTTGCTTAAAGGGTACCATTAACCTAGGAATAAAAGATCAGGGAGTGAGCTTTTGTTTCTTCTCCACCTTTCCTTATGCAAAAGAAGGAGAGGTTATGTGAAATTTCAGCACTTTTGGAAGAGCAGTCTGCCTTCCCCCTCCTTTTTGGCACACCTAGATGCACCCCCTGTAGTAGATCCAGCTCTGATGATTAGATTTGGCTGTCCCTGAGCAGTTCTGTGGCAGCTGGAGATAGAACTGAGGGCCAGCATCTTATCATGTTATGACCATGGGTAGGACAGGAGTTTGGGGAGACGAACTGTCTCTGCTGCAGCTATCCAGTATCTGCATTGCTGCTGGTCAGTTCAGTGGTACTGCCCAGGACTGGGATCGCCCCTGGAAACCCCAGAGCTTCTCCCTGTTCAGAGGGGGGATTCTGCAGGGTGACGGTGGCTGTTGACCACTTAGTGGCATATCTCTGGCTGGTCCTTAGCTCAGACAGATGACTCGGAGGAAGAAATTGGAGGTTTTGCACCTCCAAGTCTGACTTATTTCTGTTTGGCTCTGGGTTAAGGAGAGCTTACAGGCATCAGCTAGCTGCTGCTTAGCCCTGAGCCAGGTCACTGCTTTGTTCATACAGCACAGCAGTGCTGCTCCTCCCTTGCTCTTACCCATGCAGAAATGTTCCTCAGTCTGGCAAATGCTGACTGAGTCAGATCTTAGGAAGATCCACTGAAGAGCTTTACTGTTCCTCTGAATTTTGGATGCAGGAGGAACACGGAAGAGAGCGATTCTTCTCTGTGGCTGGCAAGGAGGCTGCCAGACCTTGTAGCTGAGGGATGGGAAGGAAGGGGAAGAGGGATCCCTTCCCTTTCTGCCACGTTTATTCTGTGATCATGGCAGGTCGCATCATTGCTCGTGTTTCATTGCCCACAGCATGATGAGAACCTGTCTCTTGTAAGTCCCTTTTTCTTCTTCCTGTCGGCACAGAGAGTACCTGTCAGCTGGGAGGCTGCCCTCGCCTCTTGCTGTTTGATCTTTCCTCAGGTTCAAACTGAGAGTAGAACTTGCAGGAGAGGCTTTCTCCTTCCTCCAGGCAGATCAGGCAGTGGGAGATCTGTGTGTGCCCATTCCCCTTGTCCCACATACCTGCGTTTTCCTTGGTAGCCTCATAACGTGGCACAAGGACACAGCAGGAGACAACTGGTCCTGCCCGGCAGCTCAGGAGCGTTTCCTAAGTGGATGAGCCTTTCAAAAGTAGAGAAGAACAGAGCTGCTCCTGAAACTCCCTCCTTGCACAGAGCACGGTGGTAGCATTTGGGCACTGGGATGGAAAGAGCTGCTTTCCAGGCAGTGTGCAGGCCAGCATCTGCTCTCAACCCCTGCCAGATTCCCTGGGTGCCTCAGGGCAACTCTTTTGTTTCCTTTCTGGGTACTGCAGGTATGAAAGTACTTCTGAGCTGAACCGTGAAGGACCTTAAAGGGCTGTTTTCCAAACCATGAACTCGACCACAAATTAATGAGCAGTGCAGTTGTTGCTCTGCATGGAGCTGCAGCCTGGGGGACTTAACCAGGTTAGTCCTGGGGCTGGATGAGATGTTGTTTATGCTGGTTTAAGTTGTGGGCAGAATGAATGAGCATTGTGAAGGTGAGGGGGGAAACAAAATGTGGCTGTGTTTAAGCACTGCATTCCACTACAGCCTATTTCTCCTCACGGGGCTTTCAGTGATGGCTTTTGGGGGATGTTTTCTGGGTGTGAAAGAAGCTGCAGCTTTACTGAGGGGACACTAACCTGCTTGCCATGCAATAACAGGGCTGTCACGGAGATATGGGAATGCTTGGATGGGGTTCAGGGCTCAGGTGCTGCTTCCATGGTTCCTGAGGTGTTGAGCTGCCCCCATGTACAGACTGTATATTTTTGTAAACCAAGAAGGGTCACAGTTTACTTCTTCCATATGGCTTTGGAAGGAAACAAAGTTTGAGTACGGGGCATCCCCTTCTATTTCTCCTCCTCTCCCCACCTGACACACAGACTAACGACAGAGACAATCATGTTGTAGGGAGCAAGGGAGGAAGCACTGCAGGATTTTGTATGCTGGTTTTGTTTAGCACATGATTTTATGGACACAGCTGTAAAATGTTCTCTAGATTGGGGTTTTTTTCCAAGCGCACTAATAAAAGGCATCCTGGGCTTTGTAAAGGCAGCGGCTTCCTTTCCTCCTTCCCGTGGTATTCCACAAGTGGGGCTCGGCTGCAGCTGAAGCACTTGCAGTGTTTGAAGAGGTGTCTGCCCTCTCCGGTGGTGACTGCTTGTGTGGGCACATTCCACATGCGTGCCCTGGATTCTTGCTCCTGGACATTGCAGAGCTTCCCTTTTGCCCTGCCCCTGCCCTTTTTCCTCCCTAAACATTAAGGTAATACCATCAAACTCCTGGTTTTTAAAGCTACCCCAGTGCAGTGTTTAAGGTTAGAAAGACCCTGTGCCTCTGTTACGGGTACGTTGGCTGTGGTTTGGATTGCTTTAACCCTGCTGTGTGTAAGGAAGTGGGGCTTGTCTCCCTGGGTAATTCCAGCAACTGCTAGTAACTTGTGAGCAGGTTCAGGGCTGAGCCAGTAGCTGCAGGCACAGGGAGTGTTACCTCCATGTGAAATCCTGTATCTGGTTAGAAAAAGGAGAAATGATCCAGGAGCAGGAACCAGGTCTGGCAGTTGTGCCTCTTGCAAAACAGCTCCTGTCCTCATGGAGCAGAGATGTGGTTGTGTCTGTAACAGCCCTTTGCTTTCCAGTGCTGCTTCCCCAGGCCATGGGGCCACCCCACCACTGTCCCCATCCCGGGGAGCAGAGCAGTGTCCCGTGTGGACCTGTGCCAGGACCAGCATGACACTGCAGTTCCAGCCCTGCTTGGGAACAGCCGAGTCAGGCACATGTGACTGGTGTTGGGAAATCAACTGCTGGTGAACGCAGAGGAAACCACTGCTGCTGCTGCTGGCTCAGCTCCCAGTGCTCCTGCTCCTGGGTAGGGGCTGTGTGACACTCACCCTGAGCAGGAGAGAACACCCTCGACACAAACAGCACGAGTTGAGGGTGGGTTTGGGTTTTTTATTGCAATTTGGTGTGGTTTACAGTGCTTAAAGGCCAACACTGTGTGTGGAAACATCCAAGTCCTGCCCTACAGCAGGACTTTCCTCCTCTCTCCACCCGGGGAGGAGGAAAGTAGGATCTGAAACTCAGGTTGAAAAACACAGCTTAAAAAGAGAGGGGACACCAGGCTCCTTGGGTTCGTTTTGTTCCTGCTTTGCTTGCACTACCCTGGAGCTTTGGCTGACCTTAACCCCATCTCACTCTGCCTCAGCTATTTCAAACCTGTGGCATGAACACATCACCTCCTTTGCAATGATAAAGTTGTCCTCAGACCTACAGTGTTACCCCCTGGAGCAGGACTGCCCTGGCCCAGAGCAGCCAGGACAGAGATGGGGAAGGGAAAATGAAGTGGTTGAAGAGGTAAAACCTCTCCTGTTGTGGCCCTGGGGTGGAGCTGCCTTCTCCTCTGCCACCAAGACCAGTGGAAGCCGAAGTCTTAACCTGCTCAGAGCCACCTTGAGTTAAACAGATTAAACAGAGCAGGGAGAGGACGTAGCTAATGACTTCACAGCTCCTTTTCCTTTCCCACAGCCTCCAAGGGCTGGCATGTGATGCCTCCAGCAGCACAGTTGGGACTGAGGTGCCCTTGTCCCCTGGCAGGGATGGGGAGAGGGGACAAGATTCCCAGTGATCCAGCTGGGAAGCAGAGCTGGATGTGCATCCCCTCCCAGCAGTGGGGCTGCTCACACTGCAGAGAGCCGGATCACCCTGAACTCGGTGAGCAGGGCCACGCAGAGGAAGGCCAGGTAGTAGAGGATGAGGCAGATGCCATAGGCCTTGCCCAGCTGGAAGCACTGCGCGGGCACCCACACGAAGGAGAAGACCAAGCTCAGCCCCAGGGCCCCGGCCAGCACCCACACCAGGAGGCTGTCGGGCTCCAGCTGCCGGAGAGAGGGGCAGTGATGTAGAGTGACACCAGCATCCTGCTGCCACCCTGACCCGTGCCACTGTGTCACTGCAGCCTTACCTTCACCACCAGCTGGCTGCTGGTCATCTGCAGCAGGCACCCGAGTCCCACACCAACCAGGATGTCTGCAGCATGTTCAGGATGAAGACATGCAGAGCAGGAGACATCGGGAGTGATGGAACTGGCCACATCCTTCCAGCCCCCTCTTCCCTGCCTGCACCCCATGGCTGTTGCCCAGCCCAAAGCTTGTGGCAAGTAAAACCTGGAGCACTCTAGGAGGAGAGGCTTCAGCCTGGTCTAGGGACCACCCAGTGCCTGCTGGAGGGTGGCACAGCTTCTTCCTCTCCTTCCCTTTGGCAGATCCCAGATCTGCCAGTTCCAGCCCTGCTGGGGCTGGGACAGCAGTGGGGCAGGGGGGATACTGCTGGCTCCACCCTTGCAGCTCCTCGGTTCAGAGATACCACACTAGGAAGGGGATAGGGAAAGCTGCCAGCATCTCAGAGCTGGATCGTGCTCAGCTCCTTCCCAGGGGCCTCAAGTGCCACTGCCACCTTCCTGTTACACCCAAAGGATACTGAAGATGATGCCCCCAAAGCAGGCAGAGAAGGCCATGCGGGGATAGCCCTGCCGTGCCATGGTGAGGTCCGAGAATGTGTCTGCAGAGGGACAAAGGAGAAAGCTTGGTGTTTGCCAGGAGGATGCCAGCTCATGGGTTGACAGTGGGGCACAGCAGAGCCCTCACCCCCGATGCTGTTGCCCCAGGCCAGCAGTGTCAAGCCCAGCACGGTGTTGCTCAGCTGGAAGATGATGCCCAGGGTCCGGAGGATGTTCACCAGCTCCGTGGCTGCGGCATTGATCCACATGGCGCTGGCCAGAAACCCAAGGAAGGCAAATACCTGCCCAGAAGAGGGGCAAGCTGGGCCCTGGCTGCATCCCTTGGGACCCTGCACACCTTCAGCCAGCCATGTCCCTCCTGGGGATACTGGGGACTGGGAAGGAGGTCCTGGCTCCTGCTCTGCCCCCAGCACCCTCGGGCTGGGCTGGTCCCCAGTGGGCATTCAGGGCTGGGGGACACCTTACGCAGTGGTACTTGGGTGGCTGCTCATTGCTTGTGGTGACGAAGATGATGATGGCCAGGACAGAGCCAACCAGCGTGACCAGTCCCCAGACTGGGAAGATGCCCTGGATCTGGTACAGCCCATCTGCACATGGAGGGGAGAAGGAGCATCAAAGTGGGTTGGGGCAGGATCCAACCAGGCTCATGGTACAAGGTAAACTCTTATCCCTTAATGCCACCTCTACCTTAAGGCCTCATGGGGTTGCTCCCCTCTGTGCCTCAGTTTTCCCAGGCAGGTCCCCTTTGTCCCCTCAGGATCTGGATGCTGGGGCCTCCCAAATCCTCACCCCTGTGGGGAGGACAGAGCCATCCCCCTGCAAAGCAGGACCCCCAGCTTGGCTCTGCACTGCCCTACCCTCATCTCACCAGTACTCCAAAGGGCTCCGACAGTCCCCAGGGCTTTGGTGGCCATCCCAGCCCCAGTCCTATCCTCTATGGGTGTCTGGAGCTGCTCAGGGCTCTTACATGTGCCCGACTTGAGGGTAAGGATGCAGAGCAGGGGGCTGGTGACGATGTGCAGGCAGTTGAGGGGTCTCTTCCAGTTCAGGTCATCCTTGTCAGGGTCCACAACGGGAACGGTGAGCAGCAGCACCAGCTCCACTGGCACCTGGGAACGGCGAGCAGCAGGGGACCCCAGGATGTTCCATCCCCATGACCCATCCCCAACCCGCCTGCCCTTGTCCCTCCATTCCCATCACAAAGCCCAAGGGGGGACACCCCTTTCAGGGGCTCCTCCTGGCTCCTGTCCCCAGATACTCACCTTGAGGACCTTGAAAAGCCGCCAGTACCACGGCTTCCTCCTCCACTTTCGGCAGTCGGTGAGGATGTGCAGGGAGGGCTCCTGCGAGGGGAGCAGAGGCCGGTACTCCTCACCTGCAGGCGGATATGGCAGCTGAGTGGGATGGGGGCTCCCCAGACCCCCAGCCCTTCTACACCATGGGGCTGTGGTCACCAGCGTGGCCCCTGCACCTGGCCATGGCTGCCCCATGGGCTCATCACAGCTTGGGGGTCCCTGTAAGCCCCTGAGGACAGAGCAGAGCCAGCCCTGAGCCCACTGGGAACCACATACCATAGTCCCCACTGTTTGTGCCCGAGGACTCTGGCTCTTCAGCATCTGTTGGCATCTCTGTGGGGAAAAGGAGAGGAGGGAGCAGTGGATGGAGACCCCAGCACACCAGGGGCCCTGCTGGCATGACCCTTACCTGGCTCCCAGGGTCCAGAGGGGACTGGCCCATCACCCCGCTGCCACCGGTGAATCCATGTGCACAGCACCACGGTGAGGACGTAGAAGATGTACAGCCCCAGGTAACCTGGATGGGGGAACCA
>NW_009920875.1:52480-52762 GCF_000696875.1 Nestor notabilis
CAGCCCTGCCGTCCGTGGGTTGGAGAAGGCCACCACAGCACTGAATACATCTGGTGCCCCATTGCCAAAGGCCAGGAAGGTGACACCATGGAGAGGGGACGTCAAGGAAAAGACCTGGTGACCTGCTTCCCGTGGGGACTCGGGCTGTTTGCCCACTCCGTGCCACAGGACTCCATCCTGGAGCCAGCACCCGACACCATGGTTCATGGTCTGGATCAGTTTCCCCCAGCACGGTGCTGAGGGGACACAAAGTGACCCCATCACAGCCACCTTCCCCTGCCC
>NW_009920876.1:0-3708 GCF_000696875.1 Nestor notabilis
TTGTCCTATCCTTACAGGCCCTTGTCAAAAGCCCCTCCCCAGGTTTTTTGTTGTCCTCTTTAGGCACTGGAAGCTGCTCTATGGTCTCTCTAGGGCTTTCTCTTCTCCAGGCTGAGCAAGCCCAGCTGTCTCAGCCTGTCTCCATAGCGGAGAGGCTCCAGCCCTCTGATCATCTTTGTGGCTCCCTCTGGACTCACTCTAACAGCTCTGTGTCTTTCTTATTCTGGGGCCTCCAGAGCTGGATGCAGGATGGTGGCAGGGGGTCTCACCAGAGCAGAGTAGAGGGGGAGAATCACTTCCTTCAACCTGCTGTTCATGCTGCTGGTGATGCAGCCCAGGATATGGCTGGCATTCTGGACTCTGGATTTGCTTTAACAGGTCATATCCTTCCTATGTTGGGGGCCCCAGCGTTGGACACAGTTTCTGGATCCCTGCACCTCAGGGAGCAGCTGGCCATCACTCCCTGACAAAGACATTTCGTAGCTCGTGCTGTTGCACGAGCTGTTGCATGACATCTGTCTACTAAAACCTGGAACAGCACCAAATCTTTACAAAGAATGCCAAACCCTCACAAGGTGGTGAGCAATTTTTCATTACTTGAAAAGGGGCTTGATCAGCAGCCATCATAAACAGCTCATAGCACCAAAGCCCCACGGTGACCAACCTCATCAAAACAAGACAAAACCTCATCTGTGGGGAGAGAGAGGTATCTTTATAAATGAAGGAAACAAAAATTGACTTGTGCTGCTGGACAGCAGTGAGGACAAAATTGTGAAACAGTCTGAAGAGGAACAAGTATTCAAATGAGTAATTAGAACCTCCCCTATGAAGTACTTATACCTACATAATTTAAAATGATACTAATAAGCTTTTGAAGTTCAAGCCAAGCACTACTCTGCCAGTAGGTTAAAATTAAAGTTTAGTATATAGCTATTCATTAACAGGTATAAGAGGTATTTTTTTCCCCTCTTTTTGCTTCAGCCAGTAGACATTAACTGAATGAACCCAGGCTGATCAGGTTTGGGTATCCTTTTATATCCAGCAAATGCAAGAAGTGAGCTTGACAGGGGGCTGTAATTCCTTTATTCCAATAAGCAACTGTTTAGTTCTGTAACAAGATGAATGAAGCTTGAATTGCTTAACACTCGCTGGAAGAACAGCTTATGGTCTCTAACTTCATGGGTTTTTTTCCTTCAAAGGCTGAGCTGATGATGGAGCTGAAGAATGTTTGCCAAATCAGCTTGAACCACAACAGTAGTATTTTCCAGATTAAATGCCAAAGCATTTAGTGTTTATGGTCAAAAAAGGCATATCATCCTCCTGAAAGACAGTGAACCTGAGGAGCTTTTAGGTGTCATTTTTGAAATGCAAAGTAATAGAAATAGTCAGTGAAAGGGTTTACCTGTGTTTGGTGCTTTTTTTCTCACCCAATTGATTTAATGATCTGGCTTGCAACTTGGCTTAAAAAGAGTTATAACAGCTCAGTAAGGGAGCAAAAAGATAGAAGTGAAAAGTGAGTGAGCATGCTGCTGCTGTATGGAATCATGATTTCTGCTTAGATATATGTAACTATTACACTTCTGAAATACTGGTCACAGTAAAGGTTACTGAATACCCAGCAGGTAATGAATCAGCTCCAAAAAAAAAAATAAAGATAGGTTGGATTTTTAGCTTCTTCTTCCATTGTGCATCACAAATCAGGTTTTACATTCATTGCTGAAGAGCCTTGGAAAGACCTTTTTTTAAACAAACCCCATTGCCAAGTCTGAATTATTAGGATTAGCTAGTCTTGTCTGTAATTACTAAGATCTGAAGAAAAGTTATCCAAGAACTATTACTGTTAGAAACAGCAAGCTAAGCCAGCACTGTGCTTTAGCACACTCCCATTTGACTTGCTTCTGGGGTAGTTTCCGGTTAGTATTCAGATCAGAAGTGATTTTTAAAATTGGTGTTGCCAATGATAAATATTAGAAATCATAACAAGTCCTCCAAAAAGGAGGCTATGAAAACACTTATTTACAAGTCTTTTCCTGTATTCACAGGGATTATCTGGTTTCTTTCCATCAAGTGTTCAGAAGTCTCTGTAATCAGTCAGGGCAGAAAAAATTTGGAGGGCTCACTGTGTTTTCTTTACACAGTTCCTTTCCAATGGCTTCTCTGCAGAAGCTGGAGAAATAAGTAAAATGTGAACTACTAGGATATTCACAGTGAAGGGTGTGAGTTGGAAGCGCTGAATTGTGGAGTGGCATGAAATTAATGTGCTCTTCCATATTGGTAGATAGCACAGAGTTATCAAAGAATTTATGTAACAAATCATGAGCCACTGATGGCTTTCTATAGTGTGCCAGCCAAGGAGAGTCAGGAAGCTTATTTGATCACGTTTTTGGAGTTTGTAATAGAAATATAATAGCCATGAAAATTTAAGTACACTTAGGGGCATTTTTTCATCCAGGATATTCATGCATTGACTTAATGCTGCTCTTCTAGCCCCACAACATTTTCTAGCCTGATGTACTCTGTCTACTCCACGGAATCTCCATTTCAAACATTCATGAATACAGTAATTAAGGCAGTCTTTCTGCTTACCCAGCTAACAGAACACACATGCATACTTCCTATTTAAAACAGCAGCAGTAAGTCATACGCTTCACAAGACAACTCTCCTTTAAAAATAGCAGTGTGTGTTTGGGAACACTGCCTGCCTGTTCCTGCCATAGGATACTCACTAAATGTCCCATTTCCCTATTGTGTCAGCATGAGTCTTTTGACCCTGAAGGTGGAGCCAGACTTTCAAATTATTCACTGAAATCCTGGCAGCTGCAGGACCCTCATGGTGAGTGCTTTAGTCAATTTATTTTTAGAAAGACTGCTTTAAAGTGCCTAAGTTTGTCCTCCTTTGCCCAGGAGTAACTTGAGATAAATTCTAAGTAAGAGAAGCTGAAGATAATAAACTAGTCTGTGCAACAGCAGATCCAGGCATCACAATTCCTTTCCAATACAAGTCAGATTCAGATTTTAACTTTCCTGTTGATATTATACAGGATGTTTCACCACTGTGGTGAAAAACAGTAGCCTAAAATAAAACTAGATAGACAATGGAGGTCACTTGGACAGAAGATTTGGGGAAAAGAGAAGGATTAAATATACATGACTCCTGTAGTCATGCAGGTGCTCAAAAGCAATTTGTCTAACACATTATCATAGTTTAAATCAATGACTGTGTGCAATGACCTCCAGGGAGTGCTAAACAATGTTTTTGGCTAGTTGTGTGTGATATGGCAGGTAAGCAAGCAGCTCTCTGCCACTCATCTGGTGCCTTTTGTTTTGGGATACCTGTGGTCATGGTTTCAAAACTACATTGCATCAGTACAATAGAGTCCAAGCAGGCATCTGTACCCATAAGTTAGACGCATTCCCTGGCCCCGGGGAACAACCAGCATAGCTCACTCCATGTCTATTGCATTAAACAAGGGGCCTGCAACCAAAGAGCCTGTTGGCAAGAGATCCTGACCTGTTAATTCCTGACCTGTCCGGGAGATGCTGCTTGGCTTAGGCCTCAGCTGTGCCCAGCAGCAAATTCTCCATTGACAGGAGAGATCATTATACTTCAGAAACTATTCCTGGTGGTCTTTAATTTCTCAGTGTAGGAGAAAATAAAGCAGATAAGGATGCAGCACTTAAGGTCAGACATTTTGCATTGGCTTCAGC
>NW_009920876.1:3739-12804 GCF_000696875.1 Nestor notabilis
GTTGGGTTGTTTTCATCTGAACATCAGGAAAGAGCCCAGAGACAATGGATTAGTTCTCAGAGAAACTGAAGCAAAGCAGGGAACTGTCAGGATGGTTCAGGCATGCAGTCTGCCCCAGATGTTGCTTAAATTGCCTTACAAGCCAACCGCTGTGCAGTGGTTGGGGTGGAAACCTTGAGAGACCTTGAAGTCAGTGGATTTTTTTTCCCTTTGATTTAATGCAAATCCTAGAAACAATCCAAAGAAATATTCCTCAGCCTCCCCTTGCCATAGCAGATTCAGATATCTATCCCCAGGGGTCCTCTGTGCTCTGAACCCAAGTGCTTGAATCAAGAGTTTCTGATGTATTTATTCCTACATTCCTTCAGCATTTCCTACTGGTCAGCGGCTGGTGCCCAAGTCACTGTGGGATGTTTGAATAATCTAAATGTCCCAGCACTTGTTCCAACCTTGCATCTATCCCTTTGTCACTAAACTTTTCTGTGTATCCGTAGACTGATCTTTGTAACTAAATAATCTCCCAAATTCTATGGATTAAAACTCATGTGATATCTTTCTAGTTTCTTTCATAATTTCATAAGAATTCTTCAGCTTTAGATTAAGGCAGATTAAATCTGCATATTTATTTATACTTGCTAAATCACAACTATTACTGTCATTTTTGAATGATCAGTTTAAAAATCTAATCAAGCCTGATGTTTTCACAAGACACTTCATACAAGATTCTTGGAAAGGTGCTCTTTGATGCAGTGGATTACTGAATTAATTGCCAGTAGTAATGCCATTGCTGTGTATAGATGGGAAAAGGAAAGAAAAACAGTTCACTGACTTGGAATCAGGACAGTCCCCTGAGGATATTAATGTCACCAAGTCCATAAAGAGATTATGTTGTTCAATAAAAATAGAAACAAAGTCAATGCCTTGTTTAAAAAGACAAAGAAGGTCAACCATAACTTGATCAGGGCAATTCAGGGAAAGAGAGCACAAAGGGAATCGTAACACATTCATCAAGAGTGAACAAATAATCTTAAATTCTCTTTTTTCTGTTTGTAAATTGCCCTGGTCCAACAGTTATTCCTTCCCCTTCCTCCCTCTCCCCCCTCCCTGAAATTGCTATCAAAACACTTCAGGAAGTAACCCGTGCGCTCTTGCCTGCTCGCAGGCTCTCTATTGCCAGAATGCAATATGTGACATTGAAGAATCAACTTGTTTGAACAGGCTGTGGTAGGTTTCTATGTCCTCCTTGGAAAAGTGCAACTCTTCAGATGAGTTATCCTTGTATTGTGAAGAACCATGTTTACAAATCTGAAAGGAGCAATTAGCAGTAAATAGTCTCTTCTGGTCAATGAGCCTTTATGCTCCTAAGAACTAGGTTTAATTGAAGAACAAGCAGTTGTTTTGTCCTCCAAGCTACTGGAGCCTGCCAAAGAGGGAGGAGGCTTTATTCTATGATGTTCTATGTCAGTTCTTGTGTAAGGTCTGTCAGCTGTGTTTACTCAGCTAATACTAATCATGAGGAGTTTCTTTTGTCAGGATTGTTTTGCAGTATTCATTGAAAATGAACTGTTCCAATCCTTCTTATAGTTAGTAACACTGCTATGGACATCAGCTGGGAGAAAATATACACCTGTTCTGGTACCTGTGGGTAATTCTTCTTCTTCACTACAGCACTGGGTTACAAGGACTCCAGAGACTGTGAATAGAGTGATGTGTCAGTGGTGGCCTCCATACTTGCTGAAGCATCCATAGAGTAACTAGCAACTACTGGGAGGAACCCCATGAGTGCTGAGCTGTGCTGGGAGAAGGATTTGAAATAGCAGTGACCACAAGCTCTTGACACCAGACATGGGATTTTGCTCTGGTGTAGCAAATCCTTCTCCTGCCCCACAAGCGTTTGTGGAAGGTAGATGCTTGCTCACTGCACAGCTCCCCTGAGCAGATGCAGGTTCCTTCCTGATGTGGTTTTCCTCACAAAGGCAGAAATGGTATGCAGTTTACAGGGCTGACAATTTTTGGCCTTGTTGGACAGGCCAGAGTGACTGGTAACGAAACGTGACCATTATTGGTGCAGTATTATTGCAGCATATCTCCTGACAAATTTCCCCCCAGGGTACTGACGGGGTCCTAGAGTGATACTGCTAACAAAGGCAGCTAGTTCATATGCAGCTGCCTGTGGCAATCTGATTCTGCTTCCTCCCAGAGAGGTTTCTTATATTCGGCATCTGTGTATGAAACTAAGATTTTGTTTTCTGTGTACTGAGTCTTCATATTTCTAAGATCCGTGACTGACTGGGAGAAGAGTTGTCGTTTCTCTAGTACTGCAAGCCTGTTCAGACACACACATGCCCACACAATGCTCTCTTCTGGGCAATGGTACAGCTGTTCTTTTATTTCTGATAATTGTTTTATTATTTTATTTATCTAACATGAAAACTGGGTGGTTGAAAATAAACAGGAAGCTGAAGCAGAGAGTGTCTAGAGGACAGTGAATGGACTGGAGAAAAAAAATTCTATTAAAGTGCTCTTAGATGATACTGATTCATTAAAGACTAAATCTCACACTCGGCACCAGCACCTCACAGTAATACAGGAGTCTGAGTACAAGTTCCTGGTCTAAATCTGTTAGGAGACAGATTTGAACTGCAGTCTTAAAACTCCTGGAATAAACAGTGAATTATTGCTCCTTTAGTCATACCCTTCCTTGACCAGACATGACAGCTCTGTTGAAATCCTATGCTCATTTCCATTAAAAGCTGACAGCTTTGCAAGGGTGGGGGCGGGGAGAGAGAGAGAATTGTCAGGAATTTCTTGATCAAACCTTCTTAGGATCCCATTAGCCTTATCATTATAGTCTCTTCTGTAGGTCCTTTCTCAAACTAATTTATTTGCTGGTGTTAGTTAACAAATGAGAAGGGTTCTGTTAAGATTTGGTCCCATATGTGAGCATTAGCAAAACTGCAGCACAAACCAGAGTTCTGCAAATAGATATGTAAATGTACCATAAATTGCTTGTTTCCTGCAGTCAAGAGGTAATTTGCATACACAATCCATCACTGTCTCCTCACTGAACTTTCTATTGACAGGTTAACAAAACTTCTGTGACACCATGACATCCAGGATGAAGACAGTAATATGTACTCAGGAGGGTGACAGTATCTGGGGTGGCACTAGTGCAGAGACGTATGTGGTGTGATGCCAGCGTACTGGGATCTACCAAAGAACCCAAAGGCATTTACTCACCCATAACAAAAATACACAAGAGGTCATATGAAAAAAATTCTTATCAAAGAGAAGTTACAGTTCCTGGTCATCTAACTACTGTGTGAGCACCCAGTGGCCTATAATGTGAAAGGATATAATCTGGCATTTAAATCTGAGGGATCTTATGTTTATCAAATTGCAATGTTTCTGTCAGTGCTCAAAGATAAGAAAACTTATAATTATCTTCCATAATCCAGTACTGACATCTGAAAACAAGGCTTACAAGGCTCCCATATCAATACAGCCCACCACCCTGTGTACTTATTCACCACGTGCAGAGCTGCAGAAAGGGTCCACCTCACATGCTCCAATTCGCGCTGAGCAGGAGTGATTGTACGGATCTGTAGGTTCTCCATCCCTCTCGAGGTTGTTTTCTTCCCTGTTCATCATCTTAAAAAGTGGGTGTGGGAGACAGCTGGCTCAAATTCCACACCCACCCACAACAGTAGTATCTTTCTGCCTGTGTATCAATAGTTGACAAGCCTAAATTGTGAAGTGCTGCAGGAACAGTGAAAAAGTTGAGACTGCTATGCTGAGAAAACCTTTATTCCCTTGTAGGAAGGATGCATAAGCCAAAGGTTAGGACTATGTTATATCAGGGTGCATATAGCTGTGGGTGTGACTGTCTTTAATGTAAATCAACCTATTTTAAGCCATACCAAAAATCATAGAATGAATTATATAATGGTTTTAGTTGGAAGGGACCTTAAAGATCATCTAGTTTCAACCACTACCATAGGTAGTAGATAGATACATTAGATAGATACAGTAGATTTGTTAATACAAAGAATCTTTAAACAGCAAAGCAGACTGATTATGAATCCTTTTAAGTTTCGGTCATTTAAACTATGAATATTCAAGAGATGTTCAGCAAATATGTGCTTCTGGTTTTAAATAAGCCTTGTCTTATCTTGATATTCCTACTATGTTTACTTTGCGCAACAGTCCAGAGGAAGAATATATTTGTCAAATCACATCTGTGAGTGATTTGTGGTCTGTACTTTCTTTACAAGCATTTATTACATAGGTTTGAACACAGGGATTCAAACTTCAGGATGTGTTGTGTAGCTGCTGTGCATTTTGGTTCCTTGCATAGGGAACAGAACTATGAGAATTGCATTTCCTCAGGGAATAATTCTGTTTACAAATTTCAAATATGCTCTCTGTAAATATGCCTGACTACTAACCTAAATTGCTTTGTTCCCATAAGAACAGCAAATGATTTAATCTTTCTCTTTGGCATTGGACTGCCCAATTAGCCCCTCCTTTTTCACAGCTACAATGCATTACTTCACCACTTTCTTGTAGGGGCTAGTTACGTAAGCAAGAAATAATTTATTACCTGGTATCTTCCCTAAAAGACAGACTATAGGAAATATTTCAGGTCAGTAACTCAGACTGTTCAGATTAAGGTCAATCAAATTCCCATTTATCTCACAAGGAAAACTTGCCACAGACTTCAGTGCAAGTTAGGTCTCCCAGTCCCAGGCACTCCATGCTTCAAACAAGGCCTCATCACAGCTTCTTTTTCCCTATGCACGCAACTGTCACTATGGCCAATATTTAAATCAGCTTCACTTGGTAAAAATAACTAGAACTGGACTGAAAAAAAATAAAAGTTGCCTGCTAGAAGGCATTGGGAGATTTCTCTGCTCACTGGCAGAATGATCAGCAAGATCCTTTTGAAGATTTCAAGTTGCTAACAGTACTAGAGCAGGCATAGGAACAAGTTTTGAAGAACTGACATAAATCTCAGCTTTTTCCAAGCTTTGTGGACAACAGGCACTAGGGGGGACTAAGAAAGAGGGTCCCTCAACTAGATACTGGAGAGAAGAAAATATATTTTTGGTGGTAAAATTTAACTGTCAACATTTATTACCAAAGAAACACTTTAATGAGACACTGAGTTGACAATGATCTTTCCTGGAGGAAAGGAGTGGAGAAGAAAGTCCAAAATACATCTTTTGCCCATGATGTGAAATTGTTTCTTGTTACAACCCTGCCAAGAAACCAGCACTACTAGAGCAAGTACTGGCTGTTCCCATCAGGGAAGGCAGCCTGCACTCCATGCTGCCCTAGAAAGGGTCGTTCTTTGCTTGGACTGCATTCATGGGGTACACTTTTGTGAAAGGCTGAAGGAACTGAGCCAAATAACCTCTCCATGTCCCCACCTCAGATGGATAGAGCTGTGGTACATGGCCGATCCACCTGAGATTTGGTTCTAGAGCGCAAGCCTGGGGATAGAAAAGAAGATGATCTTCTGTAACAAGCATCAAAAGGACAAGTCTGGACACTGTTGTCTTGTCTTCATCTTTCTTTATTGTCAGACATCAATTTATCTATACCCAGAAAAAGGCAGGAAATATTCATCAGCATCAGGACGAACATGAATTCCTGAAAACTCTACAAATATCCTACAAATAATAGTGATTCTTTACTGACAGACACTTCTAAGTTCTGGTATCTACCTTGTTCTTCGTTTGTGAGATGTGTCCTATGAGTACTGCACAGTGCCATTCAATCAGAATATCTTGTTGTATCAGCTCAGCACCCTGAAATACTTGTTGATTACACCATAAACCAAACTTGGAATGCTAACTAAACCATTCAGACTGTCTACCCAGCCCTTGCTGGGGTGCTAACTTTTAGCATAAGCAGTGTGCAGTAGATCCCAAACTGGGATGTCAGACACACAATAGAGATGACTTAAAAAGTGACAGTGAATGGGATTCACAAGGCCAGATACCAGATGATGACCATAGTGCTACATTTGAGCTTTTGCCTATATTCTTTGCATAGATAAGGGGAAGGAATAGGTGCTTTCTGGGTATTTTTCGTCTTACCCTAACCAGACTTGTAAAACATAAAAGGTGACTTGTGCCCTAAAATTTCCCATTTCTTTGCCTTGACAAATAAAGCACCAGGTAATGTGCTTATCTGTAGATATCTACAATCTTGCCCATTTTAGCTGTGTGGTAATGGTGCATGCTTACAGCCCATAGGAAGTAGCAAGTCATTTATTTAGGTGCACAGCTGTCAACGGAGAGAATCTGGAGTAATTTATATATTGCCTGCCATTTGCCCTGGGATAAGAACAAATGAACAAACAACTCAGCAGGTTTGATAACATATTAGGCCTTGGAAACTTGAATGCATTTTTAAGTTCTTAGGGTAGTTATAAGAAAGGAATATGAACAAAGATAATGTGTTATGTATTCTCTTCAACAAGACTCACACCTCTATACAAGCTGTGTGGAGGGAAAGACAACAGAAGTGCTAGCCAGCAAGATAAATGAACACGTTTGCAGCTGATTTTTCTTGTTCAAAATCACACTAACTGAAGAACACATATAGCCTTTCTCCAGCAAAAAATAACATCCCTCACCAATAATTAATGACTAAGGAGATATGTTAATGTATACTGAAGACAAAAAAATAGTCATAGCAACAGCTATGTAGGCTGTTATCTTAGTGTCAGAAGAAGGACTTGGGGGTGTTGCTTGATGAGAAACTCACCATGACCCCGCAATGTGTGCTCGCAGCCCAGAAACCAACTGTGTTCTGGGCTGCAACACAAGCAGCGTGACCAGCAGACCAAGGGAGGGGATCCTCCCCCTCTGCTCTGCTCTCATGAGACCCCCACCTGCAGTTGTGCATCCAGCTCTGGGCTCCCAGTATAAGAGGGATGTGGAGCTGTTGGAGCAAGTTGAGAGGAGGCCACAGAGATGCTGAGGGCTGGAGCACCTCTGCTGTAGAGACAGGCTGAGATAGCTGGGCTTGTTCAGCCTGGAGAAGAGAAGGCTCTGGGGAAACCTTATAGCAGCCTTCTAACACCTAAACAGGACTACAAGAAAGCTGGAGAATGACTTTTTACAAGGGCAGGCAGGGACAGGACAAGGGGGATGGATTTAAACTGACAGAGGGGAGATTTAGATTAGATATTAGGAAGAAGTTCTTTCCTGTGAGTGTGATGAGACACCGGCACAGGTTGCCCAGAGAAGCTGCGGCTGCCCCATTCCTAGCAGTGTTCAGGGCCCGGGTGGATGGGGTTTTGAGCAATCTGGTCTAGTGGAAGGTGTCCCTGCCCATGGCAGGGGGGTTGGAACTGGATGACCAGTGAGGTCCCGTCCAACCCAAACCATTCTACAATTTATGATTCTCTGATTCTATAATTGTAGAGTGAAGACGTAACTATGGTCAGAGAAAATTATAAAATTTCACGATCATCTGTTGCCTTAAGTCTCTCCTCCTTGGTTGGAGGAGACCTCCATCTGCCTCCAGTCTAACCTTGTGCTTGAAGCGGGACTATTAGAAACACTAGATCAACTCAGATGTGATTTTGTCCAGGTGAGTCTTGGGTGATGAGTCAAGTTGTCATCTAACAACTTCTCTGGGCAACCTATTCCACTGCTACCCTTCCCTGATAATGGAAATGTCATACTCAGTATCCAGCCCAAAATGCTCAAGATGCAGTCTGTGGCTGTTGCCCTTTGTTATCTCCAATGCCAGTGCTGAGATGAGTTTGACTCCCATATTTCCACATCTCAATTTCAGTGAGATCTCCTCTTTTTTTTTTGCTGCAAGCCACAGTATTACAGTATTTCAAGTTCACTCCATACTCCTCCAACAAGGATATCTGGCAGACTGTGATGCTGCTGAAAAGGGTGATCCTGTGCTGACAGCAAGGCTACAGATGGGGATGAAGCTAATGAATCTCATCACACCCCACACTCCATCTCTAGTACTGGTGTTTAGCGAACTGCTGCATGTGAAAGGAAGAAAAGAGACATTCCTTAACAACCCTCTGAATTCTGGCATCCTTGATGCAGTGTTAGGTTTCCTTCATGTCTGACTTTTCTGCTTGGCACAGAGAATATGTTAAACAGAAAGAACTTATACATAAGTTTTAATGTACATTAGCATGATCTTCTCTTTCTGATCAACCAAGTTTCAGCTAGATCTGGCATTGGTGTTCTAATGAAAGGACGCATTTTTACTGGCAGACCACCTCACCTGGAGAGACCGCAGATTTCCAGTGCACACTTCCCAGGCCTGGCCTCACATCCATTGAATGAGCATGACTGACAGAGAGGTTTGAACTGAAACCCATAGCACTATTTAATCTGTCTCTTCTGATCAGCAAGAACGACTCCGTGATCCAGGTGTTCCTACTCCTCCCTTCCCATGAGTCACTGAGCAGGACCAGACTTTCTGCGAATGCTGCTGCAGCGGTTTGTTTTACTCTACCAGTTACAGCTGCCATCTGACTCCAGCATGAAGATTAGAGGCTTGTTTCCCAGGTTAAACAGCAACAATGACATTCGGTTTCCTTGACTGACTTTGGCCTTGCCGTTAATAAGTTGTCTGTACTCCTGCCACAGTCCCATGTAAATGCTGACATTTCTGTAAAGGTCCTTAATGTGATTAGTTTGTATTTGTTGAGGCCTTTCTCCTTCAGGATCTAAGTGTCACTTCAGCTGCAAGCCAAGCTGCAGGATCTGAAGGTTTTCTGATTAGCTGGGAACAGCAACAACTCCCACTGTCCTGTGTTGGTCAGGAAAACCTTTGTCAACTTGCCTGTAACCATTCCCAAAGAGTTACAGCACAATTGACCTGACAGTCACTGGGCTCCAACCACTGATGCCCTTTAGCTGCTCCAGGCCCACACTGTCATGGCTTTAGATGGCACAAAATGCCTTTCTGCTGCTTCCCATCAGTCACAGTTTGAACAGCAGCATTCACAATGTGCCACCAGACAGACATGGTGTCATGGTTCAAGTCATTACTATGAAGTACAGTGAAAC
>NW_009920877.1:0-1118 GCF_000696875.1 Nestor notabilis
CGGGACCCCGGCAAACCAGGTTGGTTGATCCCTTCTCCCAGCCATCTCTTGGAAACAAATGGGGGAAGCTCTGCACTCGCTGCCATAAAGCCACGCTGTGCTAATGCGCTTTCATTAAGTGGGAGCGATCTAATGATAATAAAATGGCACATTTAACATTAAAACATTTAACTTGACTCCTAAGCGAGAGCGTCTCTCTGCACTGTTCCAGCTCCATCTTCATGAGGCTGACAAAGCTCCTTAATTTGTTTCCGGGGAGCTGGTGCTTGGTAGAGACAGCTTGGCACCGCGCGGCATGGGGGATGCCGGGATGCGGGGAGGCAGGGTACCAGGATGCTGTGATGTGGGGATGCAGGGGTGCTGGGATGTGGGGATGGACGGAGGTAGGGTACCAGGATGCTGTGATATGGGGATGCAGGGGTGCTGGGATGTGGGGTGGATGGGTGCCAAGATGGTGGGTGCTGGGATGGTGGAGTATGGGGATAGCAGGATGCAGGGTAGCTGGGGTGTGGGACAGAGGAGTGCTGGGGTGCGGTGTTCTGGGACACTAGGATGCAGGGAGATGGAGATACATGGCGATGCAGGGATGCTGGCACACTGGGATGTAAAGACACTGGGATGCAGGAACACAGCTGCAGGCCAGCATGATGCCATGTGGGCACAGCCAGGGTCTCTCACCTACAGTGCAGCCCGGAGCACACCGGGGAAGCGGGTGATGACGAAGGGAGCTGTGCTGTGGGACGGCTCCTCACCCAGGCTCAGCTCACACAGCAGCTTCCCCACCACTGGTGCCAGCTTGAACCCATGGCCTGTGGGAAGGAGGGGAGGTTGGGGGGCACAGGCCAACTTTGGGGTACTGGGGGGTTCTGGGTGCCCTCACCTACCCGAGAAGCCGGCCCCGATGATGATGTTGTTGTACTTGGGGTGCCGGTCCAGGATGAAGTCTCCATCTGGGGTGTTCTGGAGGAGCCATGGTGTGAGGGTGCTGGGCCAGGGGTCCTCTCCTGGACCCAGCATTGAGGGGAAGGCACAGCAAGGTCCAGCTTAGGGTTGGATGCTCCAGGGGGGACACTCACTGTATAGAGGCAGGTCTCCACCACGGCTGGCCAGGGCTCCAG
>NW_009920878.1:0-15439 GCF_000696875.1 Nestor notabilis
CCCTAACTATTCTATGATTCTATGAATATAGCAAAACAGGGGACAATCCAGAAAGTTTTCTTCTCCTATTTAAAAAAATATACTTGCCTTTACTAAAACCCTTCCTGGCCTATGCCTGCTTACTATATCCTGCTAAAGTTACAAAAGTAAATGTTTATTTGAGAGCTATGTTTAGATTAATAGCTACCTTGTTTTCTGTATTGAAAATATCTCTGTAATCTAATATATACTAAAAATCTGATGCCACAGAAAGTGAAATCAGATTGAAATTAGAGGTAAACGCAGTTTCATTTCCCACTGTCTGCAATAACTTGCAATCAGTACCAGAGGATTGAGTCATGCCTCCTTAGTGGGGGCTTGCTGCATTTGTCATGGACAGGTTAACAGTCCTTACCACTACCACTGTCCTACGTTTTGTTTAGGCACCTGCTAGCTTTCAGTATATTACACTGTTGTTGCCTGTGAAATAACTGGAAAATGCAATTACTGACTGTAATAACATCATCTTCACATTTAGATTTTCATAAATTATGAAAACTGAAGGTGTCCAAATGTTGAAGACTTACACACCTAAGCGATGCATGTATTTTCCTAAAAAAAATAAAACTTAACAAGTTTTCCACATTTTTTCTGTCTGTTCTTCTAATTTAGGAGGTCTGTTTCAGACTGCTAGAACTAGAAACACTGTTAAGTGTGAGCAAATTCTTTGGACAAGATTATCAAAGACTTCTGGAATTTCTGGCTTTTTTTGGGTAGGTGTGGTTTAACATGGCAGGCAGCTAAGCACCATACACCTGCTTGCTCACTCCTCCCTACCCCAGTGGGGAAAAAAAGTAACATCTGTGGGTTGAGATAAAGATGGTTTAATAGGACAGAAACTGAAGGGGAAATAGTAATAATAATAACAACAACAATAAACATATCCAAAACAAGTGACACACAATACAATTGCTCATCACTCACCAACTGATGCCTAGCAAGTTCCAGAGCAGCAGCCCCCAGTCAGCTTTCCCCCTGCTTTATATGCTGAGCATGATGCCATATGGTATGGAATATCCCTTTGATCAGCCCTATGGTATGGAATATACCTTTGGAGTCAGCTGTCCTGGCTGTGTCCCCTCCTAATTTCTTGTGCCTACTTGCTGGTGGGCTGGGGTGAGGAGCAGGAAAGTCCTCGACTTGTAAGCACTACTCAGCAACAACTGAAACATCAGTATGTTATCAACATTATTCTCATCCTAAATACAAAACACACCACTCTACTGGCTACTAGGAAGAAAACTAATTCTATCCCAGATGAAACCAGGACAGTAGAGAAGACAGAGATCAGGAATTAGGCCTTTCCTTGGCTGAGATCTAAGCCAAATAGGTATAGTACATTTTTAGGTTTGATTAGGTTTCTACTGACAGCAGAAATATTCTTGGCAGCCAAAAAAAAAAAATATTTCACAGCTTTCTTTAAACTGACTGGTCTCAAAATAGACTAGATTTTTACAATAAAAAGAAAATCAGAGAAATGATGCATTAAATAAGTTTGACTCATGAGCAGAATCTTGAGATAAGTAATTCTGAATTAACATTTACAGAAACATATTAGTAAATTGATTTGGTTGAGAAGCAAACAGGAAGATGGGTTACAAAGATAATAGTATAACTATATATAAAATGATTGCTGGCAGCATCTCATGTGAAGAAAGGGCAGAATTAAGAGGAACAAGGTTACTTTATTCATTGCCAGCATCTAAGTTCAAGATGACTGAATTTCAGGTAAACTATAGGTCAATGAAAAAGCAGTCAGAAAAGAAGAGTTTCCAATTTAAAACTGTTTGAAGCAACTTCAGCTTAAAAAACAGATGTGAAGGAGAACACTCCTAAAGCCTGAATGCTTGTGTGAATAGGAATTTGAATAGGTAGTTAACAGTTATTGTTGATTATACGGTATCATGGTTTAACCAGGATATATAGTTTGCAAAAGTAAACCAGCCAAAAAAAAATATGAAAAAAACTCTGTCCTTGAAATCTGGCAACCCAGCACATTGTGTAATGATAGATAAACTAATATCTTAAACAGGTGAAGTTACATGAAATACAGCAAGACCCGTATACGTTTATTTGGCTCATTTTATTATGAAAGGCTAGGAAAGCAGTGAGGTGAATCTCATAAAGTTCCAGTCATTCATAAGTGACTGAGCCACTCTTCAAAAGCATCTTTAAACATGTGCTTAGCTTCATACACACCTACAGATTTCATTATATTGTGTGACTTGAGTATGTGCTTAAGAGTCTGAATAGGAATTGCTTTAAATATGTGCTGGCTTTGGCTGAATTAGACTGTAAATATATCTGGTGCTTTCTCTGGTGGGAAACAGAGAACTTGGTAAGATTGTTAATTATGGTCTAAATTAAACTAGTCATCTACGTTTCCTACTCAGTGAGATGATTGCTTTTCAGAGGTGATTTTTTTTCTCTGCACATAACTGTTGAGTCCAGATGACTAGTTTAGACAGACATGTACCATTTAGATGGCTCCCAAGAAGACAGCACAGAGCCAAGCCTGCTTTAAATGGTTTACCTCAAGGTTCCGCAGGATACTGGCAATACCCGCTTGGCCAGTGTCCCTGCTTCTCATGTCACACTGTTCCTGCTTCTTCAGGAAGACTGGGAATGTCTTTCATCTGCTCACATACACTAAAATCCAAGCAGAACAATATCATCACCCCTTCCAAAAATACATACATATTCTTAATTTTTTAACAGTAAATCGATTCCCTAAAATATTTTTTAAAGAGAGGACATGAGGCAGCAGTTCATAACTGGAAAGAAGCTCGAAAAAAGCGATGACCAAAGCATCTGACTGGAAAAAAAAGGGATTCATCTTCATCCTCAGCAGGCTGTCTGTTCAGTCTGCCACTGTTTATGGAACCTAGGCTGAAACAGAAATTTTCTTCCCATCTGAGAGAAGCAATCTAAAAGTTAGCCACAGCAGTAACAAAGTGAGATACACGCTGATGAAACAGTTGTGACAGTGGGAGAGCCCAGAACCAGAGAGGAGCAGACTGTCTCACAGGGAATACTAACTTTCTATCTATCTTTTGGGTGAGTCCTGAACACATTTCCAGATTAGAAAATGAGGAATTTATGAGAGGATATCAAATGTTATTTACAGATTGGAGCTCACAGTGAGAAAGACATGCTCTCCTCTCTACTCAACCACGGTGATGCCAGACCAGGAACACTGTGCCGTTATGGGATCCACAATACAAGAGAGACATGGTCACACTGGAGAGAGTAGGTGAAGAGCTGCGAAGGTGATGAAGGCACTGGAGCATCTCTCTTACAAGGAAAGGCTGAGAGAGCTGGAACTGTTCAGCCTGGAGAAAAGAAAGCTTAGGAGGATCTTAATATATATAAATACCTGAAGGGAAGATCCAAAGAAGAAAGAGACAGGCTTTTTTCAATGGTGCACAGAGACAGGACCAGAGGCAATGAGCACAAACTGAAACACAGGAGGGTGGATTCTTCCTCTTTAGATGTATTCAAAAGCCATCTGGACATAGTCCACTAGCTTTAGGTGGCCCTGCTCGAGCAGGGTAGGTGGGCAAGATGACCTCCAGAGGTGCCTTCCAACCTCAACCATTCTGTGATTCAGTGATTCTCTTTCTTGTGTGGTTTGCAAGTTAAAATGGTTATCTGGGGGCCTGAGCAGTGACCTCAGGTATATCTGCACTAGTAAATCAAATGTGTAATGGTCTGTTTGTTCATCCTGAGACAAAGCAGTGCAGTTTAGGTCATTCTATACAGCTCAATTCCCTTCTTCCTAAAATGAGGTGGCTTCATCCATGCTGTCTTTCAGGAATGATCTTTACTTATATTAATTAAAAAAATTACATTGTTTGGACTAGTGTTAACCAGCAAAAAAAAAAAAAAAATGTGCAAAGCAGTACCTTGATGATTTAACAGTATGAGCAAGCCAATGCCAATGCTGGGAGAATGTCCTCGCCTTCTTCAGCTTAATGGTATAGAGGTAGCTTTTATATTTATAATCAAATAAAGGAATATATAAAATACAGCTTTAATTTCACAGTGTTAATATTTAGCATTAACTTCCTTAGCAACACCATTTTTGTCTCTAAAGCCTGTAATGATACCCTCAGTTTGATACCTAACCAATATTTCTATTATATAAGATTGTCGGCTTCCTACACTGTCTTTGGTGGGAGAGGCCTCCAATACAGTCAAGGAAAATTACTAAAAATACGGGTTTTTTGTCTTGTAGCTATCAGACTTACATCCCTAAATGTACACAGGGCAGAAATCTCCACAGTTTTATGTTAAAGGACTTTTTTTTTTCCTTCACACATTAAATTTAAGGATTAAAAATCCTTCTGTTGTGCTTTTGAGGCCCAGTATTAAAAACTGAAAATACTATCAACAAAACTACAACTATTTTTGCTTGAATTCTATATACAATTATATCATCAAAGCCTGAATAGTTTGTTTTATACTGTTTTTTATGTATGTCAATAAACACACCTGGAAAGCACATTTATGAGCATGACGAAATAAATTATGCATCACTGATTAAAGGGAAATACATATTATAGTTAGGTGTGAGTGATATCAAAAATGCTGGGCAAAGAACAAAGACAGAAATCTTTGTATAGTTTAAGACAGATTTGTAATTCCCACATTCACCAAAAGACATCAGTCAGCTCAACTTTATGTTTTAATCTGTAAATGTATCACAATTACAGATAATTCTTTGCTTTACTTCTGGCTGCACTGATATTAAGCCTCTTCCTTCTTCTGGCTTATAAAGGGAAGTCATAGCTTCTGTTTATAAAATCATGAAGGCAGTTACATGACAAAAATTGCAGCCACTAGTAATGATACTCTTTGTTATGAAATGGTAAAACATTCAAGTATTTGTGGAATTAACTTTAATTAAATCTTGTCAAAAGAATAAATTTTCAAAGCACAAAGCCCACAGCATGCAGGACAACTCAGTTGTGCTCTCCTAAACAAAGGCACTTCATGTCTAATTAATTTCCTCTTAAACAGATTAATAATTGTCCCTGCTGTACCTCATTATATATTTTCCAAACTAAGACTAGAAAAAAAAGAGGGAAGGAAAAAAAAAAAGAAAAAAAGAAGATACAGAACAAGGCTAAACAACTACTGTTATAAAAAATAATGATTATAAAAACTGAACGAAATTCCCATTGTGCTGTAAGACAGATCAAGTACCAGCAGATTAATAGGACATGAACCTTTTATCTCTGCAATCTCTGTTTCATAGCTGGACCATTTAAAAAACAACTAAAAATCTTTATTAAAAACATCTGATTACTTAGGTGAATAGAGTTGGAGCATCAGTTCATTTCCTAATGGACTTGTAACTCATAATATGTAGAAAATGTGTGAAAAATCAAGTGAAATTTTCTCTCTCGCTCAAAAGCACATGTCATACTTTTCTAAACTTGTGCTGTTTCAACAGACATTCTTCTTCCATCAGTAGCTTACTGTGCTCAGTTTCATTCTTTCACATAGGTATGGGTGAGACGTGTCAAACACAAAGCTAGATTGTTTATTAGACACATAAATATTTAACTTATGATTAACACAAAGTCTCCATATGCTTCTTTATGCTGTTCTTTTACACTCTACATAAGACAGAAAAAAAAAAATCGAGCCCTAGAGCCATACAACCTGAAGGCAAAGAAATACAAGACATCAGTATGGTGAAGACTTTCTGTATCCCAGGTGCACTATGCAGTTTGCTTTTCTAGGAATAAGGTAAATAAGCAAAAAAACAAGAAATAAAAATGTGTTTCACTTTGGGGAACACCTACACAAGAAGTCACAGAGAAATCTATAACAGCTGTCAAAAGCAACCCATAAATCCCTTGTACATTAGTATATCCTCTGTACAGAGTTCTTACTGTACACAGTTACTTTGCTGCTTATGAGTGTATGTTTGTTTACATACCTAAAATTAATGTTAATGAAAAACAGTTGTTTGGCTTCTCAAGTGAGTAAGAAGCAAATGTCAGGTTTGTATTAGCCTATACAATCTCAGTTCTTTCCTTTTGCATTTCTGTTCTTTTCCTTGAGTAAGGCAGGCATTCTGTGGGGAAATTAAAAAAAAACCTCATAAATTTATTTTTAGAGTCAATGATACACAGTATAGACACAGAGCTTCTGACTTGAACTGGGAAATGGCCAAATGGATATATTCATTTTCTAACTTTTGACTATTTGACTTTATAACTTCCACATCTTCAATCTTCAAGGAGGTTATAACCTAAAGAGAGCATGTAGTTCTATTTCTTGTCACCTCCAGACTCAGCCCTATGCCAGCTCTTCTTAGAGGTTCTAGTGCAGCAATTTTTGTTACTACCGCTTTTGCAGTGGTCTATTGCAGGACTATAAATCTTACTTTTTCTTCACTATTCTTTCATTAGACTGCTAAATCTTTCCTAGAAAATCCAACTGAGAATGGAAACAATTTTTGAAGTTGCATAAATTAAAGCAAGACAATTAAAATATATATAACAAAAAGTATAGAATAAAGCTTGAAACATTTCTCCCTTTCAGAATGTCAAAATCTCAAATAATCAATTAACAGCTGAAAGGTTGTAAAGAGCCACCAAAACATACATAGGAAATACAAATAAAAAAGCACAGAAGCCTAATGGAAATTCTTAAATTACAAAAAACAAACAAACAAACAAACAAACAAAAAAGAAACCCATAAGAAAGTATTACATTTCCTTGCTTCTGCTGTAAAGATTCAAATTAGATTAAACTTCAAAACAGAGGTCAATTTCATTATGAAACTCAGGTTGTCTGACTTACATAATGCTTGATTGCACTACCTGTGGTAAGGTGTCGAGCTATCCATAGATAGCAAAAAATAAAAACAAAAATAAAACAAAAAATATCGATCACCATCTACAAAAGCTTTATGGACATGTAAAGGGTATGTAAAGGCATAGAAGATAATCAGGACTGAGAGTCTTCATCCAGGGGTGAGTCAACATCTTTTTTCATTATGGACCTATAAAAACAGAAAACATACTAGAAACATCCTAGTCCCTTTTAGTAAAAAATCTCACAACTTTCTGTTGTAACCTTTTAATGCAAATAAGCAGAAATATAGTCTGTTATTCACAGTCTCAATTCCAATAGATAAAAGCAGTATCCTCTCCTGGAACTAAGGTCTGTAGCTAAGGTGAAGGGCTCATAAAGATGCATCTGTGAGCAAATGATCACATGTGAAATGTCTACAAAATATGCTTTGACTCTTTTAGCAGACAGATCCTTCCTATCCCATCAAATATGTCCCATGTATAATTTATTTTTTAATTTTAAACTGTACTTCTCCCGTCCTGCATTCATCATATTTCATTTTATTTATCCCCTGTGCTAGTGAAGCAGTATTTTCTGAAGTAGGAAAAAAATTAAAAAAAAAAAACTAAATAACAGAAACATTTACTTTCTCTGAAGAAAATATTAAGCAATAGGTTATTTCCAGCCTACAAGGAGCTGCTAAAAAATACTGTACTAGGGAAGATAGCAGGATATAAGCAATGACCCTAGAATTTAAAGTGCTGGAAGGGACTGGTCACAAGTCAACACCTGGCTACCCTGTATGCAAGAGATGATCATTTTCAAAACCTGGCTTGTTATGCAGCTAATGTAAAGCATTGTATTGGATGAGGATACACACTTGAATTAGGAACAACTACATGGGATTTTACAGCCACTCTGTAAAGTTTTTTTCCAATATTTCTCATTAAAAAAAAAAGATTTTTAAAAAATCAGATTAAATATTTCTGAAGCAAGAACATACCCACAGCTATTGCTACCTTGCCTGCTCTACTGGCAAACATGGAGTGAAAATTGGTCAATACCAATAATTATCTTCAGCCATGCAATTAACACATACTCAGCAAATATTCAAGTTATGCTTCCCATAGAAAACACAATACACTAAATTCACAGAATTTTGTAAATATGGTGCAAGAATGAACCTGAAAAACTGTTCCAAACTGACAGCTTTCAGGTGTTGTCTCTTATTAAAGATATTCAGTGGCAGAGAATCTACAATTTTCCCAGGAGATTTATTCCATTAGTACATTGTGTTTACAGCTCAAATATTTTTCCAAATGTGTTAACTGATTTTTTTTTTGTAATTTTTTTTTTTTGTTTTGCCAGAACTCAATCAGCCGATTTCCTGTCTTATCTGCCCTGAAACTGTAAAAAAAGTCACCTCTTCTTCTTTGCAATAAAACTGTGTAACTCTGGGCAGTAAACATGTCCCTATTAAATATCTCTTAAGTCCAGTATTCATTCAGTCTCAGCCATTTTTTCATATGTCACGTTGTCCCAACAACCTCCTGTTGGTCTGTATCTTTCCTGAGGTTCATTCAGTACCCAGAAAAGAACACGGCATCTCTGTGAGGGCTTTCCAGTACGAGGCAGTGCTGTCATATCACTTTACAGATCCGTATCTGTAGTCAGTCATTCCCACTAAATTACAGTACCTTGTGTTGTCTTGAAAAACTTTGTACTATTTTCATATCATATCTCCAGTCTGTTAAAACCTGCTGAATTCTAATCCTTGCTCCAAAATAATACAGTTCTCTCCTGGTTTCATGTAGTCTGAAACAGCAGTAATTCAAGTGCTTAATAGAACTTCTTAATAATACATGGTACAGATGTCCTCTATTTCCATTTTGAAAAGAATCAGTGAAAACTACTCTCTTCATATATTTGCACAACCACTTTTGCACCCATGCTATAGTATTTTTTTCAAGAATACATCTCAATAGCTTGCTTATAAGTAAAATGGGTAAAACAGTGCCAAAAATCTTTCTGAAGCTAGGATATATGATATCTATGATTTATTTCTGTAGAGAGAACTCTTACCTTCCAGAATTATTGAGGAAATAATTGAAGATAAATGTCTGGTTTATAATCCCCATCTCCTTCTCCCTTTCCTGCCTCTTCAAAGGTGCACACTGTATATGCCTGTTCTTGTATTTCATATACATTTCAGAAATTATTAGCGAGAACTTTTCTGAAATTGATTCAGACAGTGCTTTACAAATCCTAAAATGAAAGCATTCTTCAAGGTCCTAAGTATTTTGTTATGGTGAATATAAGAAATTACACTGAAAAAAAAAAAAAGTTAAAAAAAACCAACCCCAGTATATGCCCCAGTTCTGTATCGCTACGTTCCAGGATAGATGGCCTTAATTTCTACTTTGTGACAGTTGGGTACTGATCATAATAGCATGCCAGGACCACCGTAGCTCATACAGAGCTCCCCACTTGCAGTCTGGGCTACACAGAATATATGATAGGAGACAAGAAAAACTCAGGGAAAAAAAAAAGTGTTAAATGAAATTTTGCATTCATAAAATTATATCCTGTTCTGTTCCAACCCTGATAGCAGGACTGAATAAGCACATTTTAAACTATGTTGTTTAATTTTCAACACTTCATCTTCTGTTGATCTGAATTACAGACTTTGCTCTATAAAACAAGTAGTTGCATGGTCACACAGAAGCTGATGAAGCCCAGTTTGTCTGGATTCATGCCTGTTCACTGGTACTGTGACTATAACTTTTCTGAAAATTTTGAATATTTAAAAGGGCTGTCCAACGTGTGAATTCTCTACTGCCCACCATCAAAGAAGTCCACGCTGCAGCCTCTGCAGCAGATGAGATTCCCTGGCATTTTTTTAACTCCTCCTGATCACACATTATTTCGATGACTTCAGAAATTCTTTTTCTGCTAAAAGTCTAAATCAGATCATCTTGCTCTCAGTAACCAAAAAGAGAACCTGGAGAATGTGAATGCTGCCACAAAACATCTTAAATCAGATGGGATGATCCTACCTTTAAAATATAATGGACCAGGATAGTTTAATTTTTTTCTGAAACATCTTTAGTATTTCTCCCTTAACTAAGTGTAGTTTAAAAAAAATATATGAAGATGGCTAAAAAGTAAAAATATCATATCCTTGGAGGCATTTTTTTCCATGCCCTAGCTTTCACCTTCACTGTCAGGAAACAGAGAGAGAAAGAAAAGACGTGGACACCTGAGGACTTGTCAGCTCAAAATCTTCAAACTAAATTCTATCAGTTCTTTCTGTGAGTTAATAACATGGACTGTGGAAAATACCAGGAACAAAGTTTTGCAGACAGAGGTAACCCTGGGATAACGCAGCAGTGAGTTAGCACAGCAAGACAAGACATTCAGCAGATTTTGTTAGTGAGTACAAGATTCAGAAATGCAAGACAGAAGGTTAGAAAATCAGCCAGCAGCTCACAAACATTTGCAGGATATCATGTGCAGAAGAAAAACTCAAATTTGTTCTCATGGGAAATAGGATCTCCACTTGATTATTCCTGAAACTCAACAGAAAAGCTTGTGCATAATCAAAACAGGGAACTGACATGGAACCCACTTCTTCCCTGAGGTAAAAAAAAAAAAAAAAAAAAAAAAAAAAAGAAGAGCAAAGCAAAAAATCACAGTTAAGTACTGAAACACAGAATTTGTGCTGCCTACAAGACAAATCTATAGTGGTTATCGATTATCACTGCTGATTGGATGCTACTATCAAAACATCTCTATTAAAAAGTAAGTTATTCTTTTTAGCTTTAACAGTTAAGAAAAGATTCTTGGCTTTTACCTGGTAAGGGCTTGTCTTCACCTAACAACTCTCTTGCAGCAATTTGGAATGTGATTTTTCCAGCAGTCATTATGCTGCACTACTTCCTCCTGCAAACACATCTGACTCCTAAGAGTCTTTTTATGAAATACATTTGTTCACTATAAGACTGGGGGAAGCTAACCCACATTTAACATGGAAAAAGAAGGTACATGTACACAAGGAAGTACACAAAATAAGCCTCCATTCTTACACCCTGAGGATGGCAGGGTAGAGGAGAACTTGTTCCCACACAAATGAAGGGCCCACACACAAGTTGTAAATGGGAATTGCTCCTCACCTCTGCAAACCGTTAAATAGCGACAAAACATTGTTTGGGGTATTTTTGATTAACACTGGACAAAAACATAGCAGGGACCCTGATAACAGTTTACCGATATGACCACACACCAGTGGTCAAGGTCTGCTGACTGATCGTGCTTGGTTTACTGCTACAGAGCCAGTCAGGGCCTGATGGGGAGTTAATGCAGACTAGCTGGATACAGTGATTGCATAGTCTGCCTTACTGCATACTGATTTCTCTTTTAAACAAGCTTCAGCCAGGCAATGAGGACCAAACTCTGTTTTGCAGGAGATAAGTAACACTGGTGAATTTTCTGATGGAGATCTATCATAAAATTGACTAATGACATGGAACAAAACTTGAGTGTTGCATTCAAAACTGACAAAGCTTGAAATCAAAACCTAGCTCTGACACATCTTTGTTCTGACTAGGTCTGAAGGCTTTAATAATTTACTCGTATAAAATGGCTTTATTAATATTTAAGCTCAAAGCTGGGTAGGCATGTAGAAAATAACATAAAAACCATGGGGTACTTTTTCCTTTATTTCCTCTTTAGTCATGTTTTACAGATGTAAATATCAACAGAGACATATTACATTTTATATTTATATTCTGCCTGGAATACTGGAGAAAACCTAAATGACATCATCTACATGCTATATCATATAAACAACTGCCTAGCTGGTTACTCTTAAAATGTGACTGCTCAAATCCATGTGCACACACACATGCACAGACAGGACTGGTATTCCTTTATCAAGCACATATTAACTTTCTTTATATGCAATATCAACAACGATTCTACAGATTCCTTAACATCTGAAATGAGATGTGTTTATTCTTTAGCTTAATTGTAATCTAGAGCAAGGTTTTGTGGTTTTTTTTCTCCAGAGGTAATTTAAACCCCAAAACTTTCATAAGACCTAATTAGTGTTTCTTTCACTGATTTCCATCTCTTTTTTCAGACACACATAAAATTCCCAGTCACAGGCACTCTCTTTATACCAGCCTCTGCAGGACTGGCTTTCAATCACAAAGACAGCTAAGCAACAGAGCCAGACTTTCTTTTTTTTTTAAGTCTAATTCAGAAGCATATCTAGCTGTCCTGTCCCCTGAGAGTATGATGGAGGCAGTCACCCTGAACTTAAATGCACCTGTTAGCTGAAGTCACTCTGAAGTGGACTAATTGGCAAAGAGAACTGTTAAACACTGTCAGAGATCTTTTATCTCTGCAGACTGGATGGTAACAGTTTGAGTTTTTTATGGTGGGAGGAAGGGTTGTGGGGTGACTTTTTGTTTCTAATAAAATACAAGGGAGGAAGACAAATTACGCTGGAAAAAAAAACATTACTAAAGCTTTTATGTATTTAATCATTAAATTTAATTAAACTGAATCATTAAAGTTAATTAAAAATTAATACTGAACCTATATAATTTTTATTACATAACATTTTGAAATTGAAAGGGAGTATTTGGGGTGAGATGGGTGTGATCATTCAAATTAGCCACGTTTATTCAAGGAAATAAAAAGGTGAGGGCACAGGCCCGAGCACCGGCATGCAATTGTCCATACTGACATTTAGTGAGCTCCATGTTGCAACATCAGAGCAGGCTTCCTCCCATCATGACTGTGTATAGTTTGGGGGTTAACAGTCATCATGTTTTGGGGGTGTAAGAGAATCCAGGTGGAGGGATATATTCTGTGTCATGCCAATTGGCCTCAGGCCTGAGAACAGCCCCTGTATCATTTCATTTATCAGTCTGGCTATGGTTGTTAGTGTATAGAGAAAAACACATGAGAAAATGTGATCAATAATTGGATTCCTCCATATTTCTTTCTTGGGACACAGGAAAAGCTTGACATCCTTAACAGAGGTAAACAAACCTAGATCTAGACCAAAGAGATGACTCTTTGGGAAATTCAGGACCACTGAGCCATGTACTTTCTGTGTCAGATCACAGCACACAGCTAAAAATTTCCTTTTAGATAGTCACATTCCACATGCATTATCTCAAAAGCACTTTGTCTTTCTGTTTACTTCACACTCAGGGACTAGCTATGAAACTATATTTTATCTTAAATCAGATGAGTGTTACCTTGAAATTTTCTTTCCTGACATAGTCTGACAAATCCAAAGAAATTCAAATGTTCACCACTGCAGAAGGCATGGAGAGGATGAAGTATTTCTTCTGAGCCACTGAGGTACACAGAGGTACAAAGGCAACTTGCTACAGCAACTTACAGGCATCTATAAATTGACAAGACTTTTACCCTAGCAGTATTACTGTAGAACTACTACCAGCACTTAAGAAAGAAAAAGAACAGCACCTTTACCCATGAACAAGGTATTAAAATGACATTCATAATTACAAAGCAAGATAGGGATTGACATTTGAAGAACAAAGTGCCACTAAATGCAAAAGCTTTGCACCACAGCCAGAATGGCATGACTGGCCCTGAGCAGTAACCAGGCACATGGAGTTGTCCTGCTGCTGCCTGCAGATGAGCAGACAGCATGACCAAGTCTGCAACTATTGTGAGAGGTAAGACCTCTGCAAAAATGTGCAGGAGCTGTATCCATGGGACCAGCACTTACTGACTTGTGAATGACCCCAGAATTATCTCAGCAAGGGATAAAGAGCAGAAGCATCAAGAACCAGTTGAAACTGGAGATTCTTCTTCAGATACATAGGCTTTTACATCAGTCACCAGCTCAAATGCAGCTAATAGTAGGTCATCTGTGTGCAGCAGCTCTTGTAGGTACCCATGAGAGGCTTCCCACGTTCGGACTGGTGAAATACCCAATACTAATGTTCTCAATATAAAACACACTTTGCCATCCTCTTGTGGACCCCCGGGCTTTAAGGATGATATAATGAAATACTCATTTGTGTATAAATGCATAGGAGACATTTTTTACGCAGCTGACATTGGAGATCTTATATACTCAACTCTCTTTGGAAACAAAAAATGGGAAAGCTTAAGTAAAGCCCATCCTGGGCAACAGTAACTTGGAAGCTGAGTACAGTTTAAACTGCAGTAGCAAAGCTTCATGACGGAAGTCCATGAGGAAATGGTAGATATGCAAACACCATGGTGTGTGCACTGTAGCAGAAGATGAGACTTACACAGCCCTAAGCTGCACATGAGATTTGTCCTAGACTGCAGAAGGGCCCATTTATTAACTTGCACAGTGAAATGTTTAATAATGTTTGTAATTTTCTTACAAACATTTCAGACTCAGTATGCAAGGCCAGGTTAAACCCTAAGGGTGGATAAAATGTAGGCAACTGTAATTAAGCCAAGGTACAGTAAGCCAGAAGGATACAGTAAATCACTGAAGAAAACTGGTCCCAAATTTTTCTTTAATTTTTAGACCTAAAACTGTGTTGGTGATGTTTTTTAGCCTCATTTGTATAATCATATTTATATGATACTGATTTATATCAATATATTTATATTGCTTTATATCAATCATATTTACTAAGAGCAATTCCTGCCTGATCACTTCTGTGCCCTTCTATAATGAGGCTACAGAACTGATGGACAGCGGCAGAGCAGCTGATGTCATCTACCTGGACTTGTGCAAAGCGTTCGGCACTGTACCACATGGCATCCGTGTCTCTGAACTGGAGAGACATCAATTTGATGGAGGGACCACTCAGTGGATAAAGAATTGGCTGGATGGCCGCATGCAAAGAGTTGTGGTAAATGGCTCAATGTCCAACTGGAGACTAGTAATGAGTGCTGTCCCTCAGGGATCGGTGTTGGGACCAATCCTGTTTAACATCTTTGTCGGTGACATGGACAAGGGGATTGAGTGCACCCTCAGCAAATTTGCTGACGACACCAAGCTGTGTGATTCGGATGATAGGCTGGAGGAAAGGGATGCCATCCAGAGGGACCTTGAGACTTTGACATGCTTGAGAGGTGGGCCAATGCCAACCTCATGAAGTTCAACCAAGCCAAGTGCAAGGTCCTACACCTGGGTTGGGGCAATCCCAGGCACAGCTACAGGTTGGGCGGAGAAGAGATTTAGAGCAGCCCTGCAGAGAAGGACTTGGAGGTGCTGGTTGATGGGAAACTGAACGTGAGCTGGCAATATGTGCTCGCAGCCAAGAAAGCCAACTGTATCCTGGGCTGCATCAAAAGAAGAGTGACCACCAGGTCGAAGGAGGTGATCCTGCCCCTTTACTCTGCTCTGAAGCACTTTTATTGAATTTCTAGTGATGAAAACACATAATTTATTATAAGACTGAAATTTTAGAAAAGATAGCAAATGAACCGTTGCCACTAAAGGGCAGACACAAAATCCAGAGCTACAGCAATTCAAGTTTTTGTTAATTCTAGTTAGTACAGTTTTCATTATGTGTAAGTGAAATAATAGAATCATAGAATCATAGAATCATAG